>NW_018128277.1:51366-94945 GCF_001952655.1 Monopterus albus | reverse complement strand
CTCTTCAAAAAACAAAACAGTGCTTCATGCTGTTGGTTTTCACTGCCTGCAAGTGCCAGGTGGGCGGGGTTTGCTGTTATTGCAGCGCTACCTCACTGCCACAACTGTCTCTGGCTGTCCTGACCACATATGACGTAGTTTCAGAGATGGGGAAGAAGGGGCGAGGAGGAGCGGAGGGAGGAGAGGAGGGGATACCTCCTGGAATATTAATGGTTAAAAAATAAGAGACTATAAAGGAAGTGTCTCATATTAAACTGAGTGTTCAGGTGGAACAGGGTGTGGGGCCATTTGCTGTTTCTTTCAACAAACCACTGACATTTACATTGATTTATTTACTGTTTTGTTTCTGTAAGTTGTGCCTGGTTTACTCAGCTGTTGTCAACAAACGTGTTCAGGTGATCTCGTTGGTATTCATGTGTATTTTTGTTTATGCCTCCGGCCTGACTGTGACCAGACTGTACCTGAAACAGAACTGTCAATGCAGGTAAAGAGCACCACCTGGTGGCTGTGAGCAGTAAGAGCTCATCATTGCCATGGTCAGTATGGAAAGATTGCAGGCCTTGCACTGGGAGAATTCTCACTTACTGGTCTCATTCAAATAAACAAAATAGATGTAGATAAATGGACCAGTAGTGCCCGTCACATGTCATCGCACCGTAACACACTCTTTAGTGTGTACTCACATCTCCTCCACCATGTCTGCAGGACCCTGGACCTGTCCTACCACCGTCCCACCATAGGTGTTCTTCACCCAGCCGACCAGGCCGAGACGCAGACCCTCCCTCTCTGTGTACTGGAAGAAGGGCAGCAAGGAGTTAATGGTGTACATATCTGTACAATAAATATCAAAGAAGTCACTGAACTTGTACCACAAAGGACGCAGCCCCTCAAGCCGACCTGTTCTCGTCACAGCCCACTGTGAAAAACAAAGCTGTGGCCATGGCTGTTTATCTGTGCACTGTCACAAACTGACAGTAAAAACCTTGCTGCTACCAAAGCTAAAAAACAGGCTGCTGCCTGTTGTGATGTGATGAACGTGCAGCTCTTTATTTTGGTTTAGTCTTATCTGTCATCTAAAAACTATATAGGCTGCATCTACAAAGTGGTGTGTTGTTCTTGGTGCTGTTCTGAGTCCCAACAGTGAGAAAGCAGAACATCAGAATCACTTATTGTTGTCTGTCCCATAGCCAAACAAACCACAGGAGTGACACTGCACAGGTGGATGGCATGTCTGCAGACACAGGGTCGGGGCATGGGCA
Organism: Monopterus albus; assembly: GCF_001952655.1. NCBI lineage: Eukaryota > Metazoa > Chordata > Actinopteri > Synbranchiformes > Synbranchidae > Monopterus > Monopterus albus. The sequence goes on along the minus strand of NW_018128277.1, from coordinate 93,686 downwards.
GCCCCAGGCTGTGGTGTAGTTTTAGGAAGTGATGGGAGCAAACAGTCGCAGAGAAACTCACCATCCGGAAACAAACTCCTGCCAAAAATTAAAAAGACAGAGACAGTGATTCAAAATGTGCACTGAGAAAACAACAGTGATTCAGTATAACAGGATGCTTATAAAACACATTTAGCCCTTTATTTCTACTCTATATGCTAAAAGTTCTAGTTTTCTTACTTCCACCAGCTGAAATAACAATGAATTCTTATGACTCCACCTTGAAGCTGCAGTAAGTGAGAGAGCAGTGAGTCTGCAGCTCCTTCCTAAATTAGGCAGCACAGATCATTTTACAGCCTCGATCACAGAGCGGAGCAGAAGGAGGAGGGGAGTCAAATATACAAACCCTGAACGTAACCAAAGATTTCAAAGTCCACCGACACCAGCTGGCTTCCTGCTGGTTCACCCCCAGACATCCTGAGAGAAAAAGCTAAACTGTTCCTTTAACAGAGCCAGAGACGGCGGCCTACGCTCTCTCTCCTTCGTTTCACCACTGGGCACCAACACGTCCTCCTCCAGATTTTTAAAGGAAAATCTCGCCAGCAGTTGGAGAGGAAGTCCACTCTCTGCTGATGGTCTCTGTAGTCCATTAGAACTACATTCATACATGTGTACTGATAAATATTAGTGTCCTTCCACTTAGCCAAGCCTACATGTACCAGCATGCATCACCAGTCTCCAGCTGACTCGGGCCCACTGTGGCCCAGTCTCAGCTGCATTCTGGTGCCAGACAACCAGAGATGAGCCCACATGTGGCTATCGCATCAGGCTGGGTGGGTTTTAAAGTAACTCCTGGTGGAAGCAGCTGAGCCAGGTCAAAGATGGCCACTACACTTCATTTGTTTTAAACGATGATGTTTGGTTCAGGCTCCTGTTGTGACCAGTATGTTGATGACGCTGCCTAATTTTATGAGAACTGCTGTTAACAATGTACAGTACATCTGGATGAGCTAGCAAAGAAACACTGGATCCAGGTAGAGCGGAAGGAAACGACTGTGGAGAGCAAGGTGGCAACAACTGGACCATTTAGAAGTAAAGATAAAATAATTAGAGCTGCAATGATTTGTCAGTCAACACAAGACTGATCTGTTTTGACAGTGAAATAGTTGCTCAATTCTGAGGATCTGATCCTATAGTAGCAATTTGTTCAGTTCAAAAATCAAACTTTTACCAAGCTTACGATCAAAAGACTACTGACACACCATCAGGATGAGAATGCACACAGGCAGAAGAAGTCCATAGTCCAGGAGCTGTTTCTTAAGCTTTATTCAGCCGGTGCGAGCAGGCAAACTGGAGAACAGAGGGAATCCTGCCTCAGGCTGCTGCTCTCACACTGCCGGCCTGGTGCCTGCCCACATATAAACCTAAGGTGCTCACTGTGCCACCAGTGCCACCGCACAGGCTGCTGCTCTCACACTGCCGGCCTGGTGCCTGCCCACATATAAACCTAAGGTGCTCACTGTGCCACCAGTGCCACCACACAGATGAACTAAACAACTAATAAAGAACAAAGAAATAACAAAAATACTAAACAAGTCTAATATGAATGAAACAAATAGATAAGTAATCAAATACTAATAATTATCAATAACAGTAATGATCAAACAAACAGCTGCTGTAGATCCGTTCTTTGCCGTGACTCATAGTAAAGTGAACATCTTTGGGTTTTACACTGGTCAGACAGGACACACGCCGGAAGGCATCACCTCGGACTGTGAGTAATTATAGTTACTGTCTGATATTTTATGGACAAATAATCAATTAATCATGAAAATGTTCTGCAGATAAACAGATCCAGAAAACAATCACTGATAAAACAATCACTGATTGCAAATGTAAAATAAATGATACTACGAATCACACAGGGTACAGTAAAGAAACAAAAGTGAAGATCAACCTACTGGTGAATTACCAAAGTCACTGGGATAGAGATGAACAGTGAAGACAGGGTGAAGACTACAAGCACCACATCACTGCTGTCGTACTCCTTCCTGTCCAGTCCAGCACTGCTGTCGTACTCCTTCCTGTCCAGTCCAGCACTGCTGACGGCTGAATGTATCTCTGGATTTCACAAAGGAGTATCAACATTTTTCTGAGCTAGTGGCCACTAAACCCCCTGGTTACACTGTGTAAATTCAAAAATACACAACACCCCACATTATAGTCCCACTAAGGATACACTATGTCCCTTAACCCATTGAAACAGATTAGTAGTGTACGGAACAAATCAAGAAAATGTTTGGGTTTTCATTTCAGCTATAATATCTGACAATTTTTTTGAATAAAGACGTGCTTTTGTGGAAGTAATGTTTTTAATTTCCATCTTCCATTTGCATGACGTGTTGGGTTATAAGTCTTTTAGTAGCATATAAGAGGATGGACAATCTCTTTTTGCACATAACTTATGCAAATCGTGTGACGTATAAGCCTGTTTCGAGTAAAATTCTCACAAACTGAAAATGTCCCACTGCTGCTAAGGCAGCTCCTGCAGGCCAGTTCCTTTAAATACCACCTGCTACTTTGCATTTTTGATTTTATTTTATACCTAAGCAAAGACAGATATTCCATTTATTTTAAGACCAGTGTGGTGTGTTTTCCTTTCCATTTTTGAGTTTTAAACCATTATGGGCTTTTAGATACATATATACATTTATGAAGTATATATAGTCAAATATAGTTCAAAGGTAGTTGTAGTTTCATTTGATGCTGCATTATAATCATTTCACTGGGTAATGTTTTTCCTTTTTACTATGACAGATTCACCAAACAGTTGTAATTACTGTTTGGTGAATCTCTGTGCCTGCAGTCCATGTGTCGAAGTGTCCTTGGGCAAGGCACTGAACCCCCCCGTTGCCCCCGATGGTTAGAGCCATCGGTTGAGGTGGCGCCACAAGGGAAACAAATTCCTTGTGTGTAACATACTTGGCCAATAAAGGTGATTATCCTTATCCTATATGTCATGGATCAGGGTCGGGGGTGACTGTGACGATGCCTCCTAGTTTTCAAACAGGAGTGTTCCAGGGCACAGGAAGAAGACTTCCCTTATTTTTGGGGGCCACCGTGTCCCCAGATCTTAGTGTGTAAGTCAGTCAATAAAATGCTTTGTTAACTGAATGATATAAACCAGCTAAGGACAATACCGGACCTGTCCACTAGATGTCAGTCAGAGCTCACTGAATCCAGCAGAGTCAAATCCAGTTGTTTAAACCGGTAAACAGCCCAATGTCACAAACCACAAATCAGCCTTAGGAGAACTTTACAGTCTGTACAGCAAACAACACCCTCTGTTGTTAGAGCCTCGACTGGGAAAAGCTCCAAAAACAAGGAACTGGGATTCACCCAGTGTAAAAGGGGAGAGGCAGCTTGGGGTGAAGGGGTGTGATGTCTGATGATGTGTTATCTCTGTGACTCACCACTGGGGGATATAGTCTTAAATCAAACATGAATCAGTGTAATAATCGTTAATATGCTGTACGAAATGCACAGCAACTGTGCTCGAATCAGAATCATGTCATAAATGTGCAAGACAAGCAAAAGCACGTTGACGCTCGCTTCACTTGCTGTTGGTTTGAAAGCACAGGTTGTACTTCTGACAGGCCTCGTGCGAGGCGTCATGTTAAACATCACGCCTCTTACTAACAGGATGCCAACAGCAGCCTGAAACAGAGGGGTGACATTGTGCTGCCTGGGGTTGGTTTAGTGTGAAAAGGCAAAGCTGTCATAACGGCAATATACTGGGAAAGAAGCCATGTTTAGGGCCAAGTCCAGATGTGTGAGACCATCTAGGAAAATGTTGAGTGATCAGACAATCACGTCCCTCTTTAAGCCCTTTAATACCACAGAACACACTGCAATCTCCACACACACACGCACACACACACACAGATTAGGCCAAACACAGACTTTAACACCTCCCGCCCACGACCTCACACACCATTTGCACCATGAGAAAACACAGTGTAAGTGTTCTAATCTATGTGAGTGTCAACACAAACACCAGGAGCTAAAGAGGCTGTAAATCCACCAAACTGCTCACATTTCTGTCTCAGCTCTGTCCCTGTGCATTCCCAACCCCACACTGCAAGGCTCGTCGCATGCATGTGCACCACCTGCAGACTTCTGCAGTTACATTACTGCGGCTGGTGACGGGACTCGGTGAAACACAGAGATCCACAGCAGTGCTGACTGTACCCGGCTAGTGCTGGCCACATGTGAACAACAAACAACTGTGTGTACTGTATGAACTACAGCCAGTACACTGAAGAATACTGACTGGGGGCTTTAGGGCTCATCGTATCCGTGCACGTACAAGAGTCACGCTAGACTTGGTGCCTGTTAGCCAGTTAGCTTATTAAGCTGTGGATACCACTCCTGATTCCAGCTGCCTGCAGACTCTGGAGAGACTCGCTGCTGCACTTTGGATCTGAAAAATAACCCACGCATTTTGTAAAACAGAGATGGAGATATTCTGATTTAAATGTCCTTCTTACAAATGTACAGATGAAGCAGAGACATGCAGAGGAACAGCAGCTGAAATGTGGCTGATGAACTGAGCTGAGTCATGGTTTGTTCCTGCTCCGTCCTGACAGCTTTAACCTTGACTCCTGCACAGCCCGTCTGTGCGACTCGTCTTCAGGCCAAACTCAAAAAGCTCTGGTTTAGCCCAGAGAGCCAGTGTGTGGGACTGGTCGCCCCCTCAAGACCCAAAGCACACACACACACGGCCCGACATTGTGTGTGTGTGTGTGTGTCCACCACTTCGACACTCTGCAAACTTCACAAATCTCTCAGCTGCTTTTCTAGCCTTTCCCCCCACATCCAATCTGATTAATACACACTCTTAGAAACATACGTGTGTAATCTTCCACTCAAGTGTGTTAATGTGTGTTTATATGTTTGCATCTGCTGCCTGTTTGTGTGTTCAAGTGAGTGTGTGTCCACGTGCCTTGTCCGACATTTCACACTTGTCCCTGTGTGCTTCTGTGTGTGTTTACACTTGGATGAGCCTTCTGTTTGGCGCGCAGTCGCTCTCAGTGAGCTGGGTTTTTAGGTCGCAGTGTTCTTTCTGCTGCAGCCACACACACACACACACACACACACACACACCAGGGGAAGACTCTGGGTGCTATTAGGCGCTGGGCTGCCGAGTTTGTAGAAGGTGGGGGTGGTGTGTGTGTGTGTTTAGGGGGTCCCAGAGGTCTTGTCATGCATACGGGCACAGAGCCGAGCTGAGAGGTTGTGAGCCTTCACTGCTGTGTAACATGTCGACTCTTTTTAGTAATGTCATCCAACACACACACACGTAACAGAGACAACAGAAACACACACACACACACTCGGTAAGTGCAACGAAGAGCAGTGACGATTCCCTGATTGGATGTGACTCGACAGCCGCAGCCGCAGACGAGCTGGGGACGTACATTACGTACATCACTCTCCCCAACTTTGTATTGGCCACTGTCACGTACTTTACCCTTCAGTCACATGGGTCTTTATCACAAATGTTACAGCCCAAACATTTAGTGATGTCACCTGCTCTGTGGCGGCCATGTTGGATGGCTGGGAGTAGCAGATTGTGTTTCCGCTCAGGAACAGGCTGGGCTGCGGAGGCAAACAAATCAGAGAAACGTTTCGACTCCGTCGTGTCTTCATCAGAGTCAAACCACGACAGCAGCACAGAAACCTTAGTCTAATTTGTTTGCACCCTTATAATCAACAAATGGATCAGCATGCTCCGTTTGTTTGTCCTTGATCTGAGCAGCACCAGAAAAAGACACATGCTTATATGTCTGCATAAAAACTGACCCCTGATCCTTCTGACCCACTGGATGACATTATACAGCATATAATGTGTCACAGAGGTAAACTGGGAGTAATGCTGGTGGGTGTGTTATGGATGCTTTAGCTGCTGCCCTGTATTTTCTATTTAGGTAACAGAGGAGAAACCAAAGGAGAGGGTAAGCATGCTAACTCCTACACTGTGGGAACCTGCTGAGGAACTCAGCTACCCTGCATGTGTCCCCATCAGTAGGACCACAGTCTGTTCGAGGTACTACTGCAGCGCTGTTGCACACCCAAGAACAGAGATTTTACACCCAAAGGACCCTGAAGGCTTTTAAGTCCACTGTTCCAGACAAAGGTATTCAGAAGGAATTTGATGCATTGTCACATGAAAAAAATGGTGTAGAAGACGATCATCAGGCTTTTGAGATGTTAGCAGACTAAGCTGCTTAATCAGCTCGAGGATTGGCCCTGCTGGGGAAACTTTAACCCCTGGGTAAGTTCTTGGGAACTACTATTTATACGCTCAGGTGTCAGTTTATTAGGCACACCTAGCTAAAGCCAAGCCCAAGACAAACCAAAGGCCGTAGCTTAGGACAGGTGAAGGAGGCGGCCTGCAGTAGAAGAGCTGATCGGGCTCAGTAGAAATGTTCTGTTTATATGTTAGTGTGTCCCTGTGTGTGTGAGTCAGGATGCGTTGCCAACCCTAGTTACCAAATTGACCTTAATCAGAGGACACGGGAGCAGTGGGCCAGTATAATACACAAACCTGGAGGGTGCGAGGGAGCTGACGCACACAGCAGACACACAAAGCAGAGCATTAGGCAGCAGCAGCGTTTAAGAGAAAAGCAAGAGATCGTTTGTGCGGTCAGTCGGTGTCTGAGTCCTAACGAGACACAGGGTGACGGTGTGTGTAAACTGGGATGAAAGACACTTTTACTTTTAAAACAAACACACACTTAGTCAAGTCAAATCCAGTTTATTTGTTGTAGCTCCACATCACACACAAATGTAGAAATGGCTGTGTGCCAGGCAGAATCCGAACGGTTCAAGAAGAAACTAAAGCTGAAAACTGTTGTTGATGGCACCGTATGCTGTGACAGATGTAAACCAAGCATAATGTTGTCAGTACCGCTGCTGTGGCTTCAATCTCAGCTGAAGAAACCCTAGACACCTAATAACGCTCAGGAAAGGTCTTCTTTTCTATGTGACACAAATTTCAGCAGTGGGGCATTTAGGGTTTTAAAGCACCTCGACTGCCTTTCGCTTCAACACTAGCTAAGGTCTCGCATCCTTCCGTCTCTGCTGCCTTCAGCTGCTCCTCACATGTTGAAACATCTACAGATGCAATGATCTTCATGATAAAGGCCACATAAGTTTGTGAACCAGCGAAGGTCTGTCAAGCAATTCACCGACAGTCTGTGGACAACTCTGATGAGCTATGACAGTCAGTCTGTCAGTGTTAAAGGATAACCAACACTGTTTTTCAAGCATGAGCTGCATCTCCTGCTGCACCGCCATGACTTTGACCTCCATGCCGGGTCTTTAGTTGACCTCTGTCATCGCTGTTCTGAAGGCCATGCGGTTGTAGCCTTCGCTTTCATCACCAACTGGACTTCCAGGATCACAGACACTCTCGCTGGATGTTTGACAAAGACCTCTCAACCTGATTTTTTTTCCTTTTTGTGTACCTCCACTGGTCTGTCATCTGCCCGTGTTCAAACTAATTGTGACAGATATGACAGCATCATCAGCAAACGATATCATATTTGTTTATCGGTCAAGCTCAGAATGGGTTAAAGTTTAAACCAAACTGTTTTAGGATGAGGAGGAGGAGGAGGGAGTCTCAGCAGAGAAATGAGGACAGTGGACAGGAACTTACTTCCTGTCAGAGCAGGTTAAGAGTGAGATGGCCGTACAGTACCCCGGTGACTCCCTCTGGGGAGAATAGAGCAGGGAGGAGCTGAGTCCATGTTGGCGGTATTATTACAGCTGAGCTGTTGCACTGAGAGAAGCTAAACCAAATCAGGCTGACTGCGCTCGCAGCCTCGGGGTCACCGGCAGTTTACGGCTATTAATAGCACCGAGATTCAGCGTAGAACACACACACACACACACACACACTCAAGTTGCTCCTCCCATACAGCAACACACATTTACAAGTGCATTCATGCATGCAACCCGCACAAGGTGTTTCTCACACACACACACACACTTCAGTGCACACACGCTGTGTTTTCATTCCCTGTGGGGACTTTACATTGACTTACATTTATTTCCTGTAGACTTATCCTAACCTTAACCTCTTCCCCTGACCTTAAACTATGTCACCACCCCAAAATTTGGTGATGGCTGAGTCCCCACAAAGGCATGGAAACTTACACACTCATCATAGAGAGGAAGAGGAGGAGGAGGAGGAGGCAGGCCTGGTTGGCACAGCGACAGAGCTCCCATGTTGCCACGAGGCAGAGACCCAACGGAGCGTCCGTTACAAATCAAAACATTTGGTTGATTCATTCTGGGATGTTTTTCTTTCCTCCTCCTCCTCCTCCTCTTCCTCCCTCCATTTCATTTGGGATTCTCACACACTGACCTACATTGGCAAAACAGCTTGAGAGATTGTTTGTGTGTGGCTGATGGTACCAGGCTGGTGAGTGTGTGTGAGGGTTTGTTTATTTCTCTGCAGCCATGCAATGAGCGTGGCACCGTGTGGCTGCTGTTGTATGTTCAGTGTACATCTAACCAGGGGCGTGTTTGTTGCTGACGACACACAACAGGGGACCTGGGGTGAATTAAAGGAATAGTGCAACATTTTTGGAGATGCGTTTATTTGCTTTGCTTTTGAGAGTGTGATGATCAGACAGATAATCTCATGTCTGGAGTCAGGATGTGGCTAGCCTAGCTTAGCATAAAGACCAGAAGCCGGAGGAAACAGCTACTGGATGAGCCTAGCTCTGTGTAGAGCTCAAAAACACATCTAAAAGTCACTAAACATTGGGTACCTTATTTATAAAAATGGCCATTTGTCTTTTGGGTGAGTTGCATTTTCAGCTGAATCTATTTCTTGTTGAACTACAGTCAGTGTGGTGACTTTCTGCAGCTTCTTGTCATCTAACTGGGGTTAGAAGTAAAAACTCTTATTCTAATCATTTAATAACTACAGGTCCCAACCAAGACACAAAGGAAGAGACTGATGAGACAGGGATGGTTTTCCCTGACTTCTATGCTTTGCACGGTGCACAAATAAAAGTGAAACAAATGACGGATGTTTTGTATAGAGGCTTCGCATACAGAACTCAGGTGTCTCACCCTTAAACCCTTTCTCTGGGCTGGCAGCCATGTTGCTGCAACACAACACAAAATAAAACAAGACATTCTCCTACTTCCTAAAGCAGCAACACAAGTCCACGTGCGTGAGCCTCAAAGGGCACTGCTGTATGCTAAGCCTTGAGTTTATGGTTATTTCTGACGCTGACAGTTGAGACTGAAGTGTCGTTTCAGTTGCTAGTGCGTGCGCTGAAGGGCTGGAGTCTGTCTTGACTGACCCATTTGCAAAAACGTGATTTTGCTCTGACAGACAACTAAAAATGCTGCAGACAGCTCTTTTGGTGCACAACAGCAACACAGTGTTTACCAAACTCTGCACAATCTCATTTCAGATCAACTGTTTTATTGTCATTTGGTACAAAAACTAACTGTCACGTTTTGTCACTGGTTTCAGTTGGAGTGCAAATGAAATACACGATTTGTCAGATTTGAAATGAACTCTCGTGTTAATCAGGTGACTGTTGCTCTCCATCTCTCCTCCCTTTCCTCCTCTTCTTTTTCTGCAGTTGCCTAATCTGCATGTGGTCTGTGGTTCACAGGGTTCTTCTTCTGCTGACGCTGAACACAAAATGTCGCTCACGGGCCACCGTGGAGCCCCGTTTACACCCAAAACAGATTAATGGGTCAGAGAAGTTCATTCAGGGTTCAAATGAAGGTTCAGATAAAGTTCAGCCGAGCGGGGGGGAGGGCTGGAGCCACGCTGCTGGAAACCACCACAGATAGAACACAGCAAACACAGAACCATGGAAACTTACCACAGTAAAATAACAACACTGCAGGAACTCGCACAAGACTGGTTTTGATCACTTTTGTTTTACCTGTACCTCGACAGTGCGACTCTGGCAGCTGTAGGGTTGTTACAAAGACGTCTCTGCACACCAACGGGGCCTTGATCGGCCTTTACTGAAGCTATACACTGTGATGTTTGGTGAAGTCGTACGCTGCCTAATTCTCTTCAGCCTCGATGGTCAAGAGAAACTCAAAACAAACTGACACCACAAACTGCTCTTTGCCTCTTCCTCTATAATCACAACCATAATAACAGTAAAGCTGTTTTTATTATTTTTTGTAGTGACTCACCAAAAACGGACAATTGCTTTAAACTCAAGTTAAATGTTTGTGTTAAACAGCAGTGCCTCCTCTGAAATATAGATTGTGTTAGCGGTAAATTATGCATCACAGCGTGAATGTTTGCGTCACCACTGCTGGGACCTGTGATCTGCATGAGGCGGCTACAGTATTTGACTTATTCATGAAGGTAAAGCACAAACTCGGCTACAAACGGCTGAGCTCTAGAGACGCTGCAGTTCAGCGCTGCTCTGTCTTCATGACCTCTGAACTCCAGTTTAGCCACAGGGTTTACCGGAGGTTATGAGCTCTGTGAGGTCACGGAGGGGAGACGATGACGTAATGTACCAGATTGGTGGATTTCTGAAGCTAGTACACCCAAGATTTTAACAGCTCAACCACTTTTTTGTACTTTTATTCATCATTAACTAATAAGACTTTTGTTTCCATCTTGTCCCATTAGAGCTGCAAAGTCACTGCCTCCGTGGCCTCCATGAACATTGTACATGCACACTGGGAGCCGCCGTACCGGAGTCAAGTCCCTCGTGTGTTCACTACACCAAAACAGCTGATTCTGATTCTGACGTCATAATCCTTCTTCTGTCTGAATATAAAGGTTTACGTAAAGAACTCTGTTCACCTGTGTCCTGTGGTGTGTTTGGTTCAGAGACATAAACACAAGTCAGCTGCTGAAGTGATGGTTCAAATAAAGTAACGGTATCAGAGGGGGGTGGGGGTGGGGGGCAGCTTTTGTTGGCGATTCAGATCCAGTCAAACAGAAACACCATCTGGCACTAAAACACAGCAGAGATTTAACACGGCACAATGGAGGAGGAAGACCTGTGTGTGTGTGTGTGTGTGTGTGTGTAATCTGGATTTGAGTTCTGTTGTCATACACAATCTGCAGTGAGTGTAAACAAACAGTAATCACCGAGCTCACGCTGTTTCTCTGAATGTGGCTTGGAGAATCTGTTCTCTTACAAATAACATTTACAGTAAAATAAAATTAAAGTGATGTTAAAAAAAAAACAACAATAATTAACCCTGACAGGATTTTAACCATTTTGAACTGATGTGAAACAGAAAAATGACCACAGTGACGAGGCTGGCACTAAAAAAAACTTTTAAAATATATTCATTTATTGTCAGAATGATAATCAACCAATTTTCCATCAATTACCTAAAGAATTACAATTTAACTGGGTGAGAGTAGAGGATGCCGAGGATAGAGTTAGATGGAAACAGATGATTCGCTGTGGTGACCCTTAACGGGAACAGCCGAAAGAAGAAGAAGAAGACCTAAAGAACTACAGTTATACTATAAGGCCTCCCACTGTGGCCTGTCCAAGCTCTGCAGGTCCTTTTCAACATTATGTTCATTAGTTTAATGGTTTGGTTTCTGTAAACTACATCCTCCTACATGTTTCAGAGGACTCCCCACACAACCACAAACTGGGGAACAATAACTGACTCCCCTGAATTGACTTTAATTACTTTGCATTAAACCATAGCTCATAACCCACTGTGTGCCACATGAACGCGTCCAGGGATCATTAAAATCACCAAATCAACAGACACAACACGGAGACACCTCCTCATCCTCAACGGCAGCTAAAGCCATAAAAATCAGGAGTTTGACTCTGACTCAGTCTGAACATGGTTAAGCTTCAATGCAGAGCTGGAACAGGCTGATACAGGATGTGATGTGTGGCACTGATGGTCACTCTGCATGTCTGTTATCATCATTATTATTATTATGTTTACTCACAACAGGCAGTTGGTTGTGACCAATACTCACTGCTACCGACAGGAGGCGCGCTGGTGACCGCGTCAGACCTGCCGTCTGTGTGTGTGCGTGTGTCCTACTCAATGATTTTTATTAACCGACAACAGCGGCGCGCTCAGTGGTCCGCCCACATGAACGCACACCCAGTGTGCATGCGCTTTGTTTGCCGGCATGAATTCAAACTATTACAGTCCATAAGAAAACAAAGCCGTGCGCCTTTACGCACATACACAGGCTCACGCATACTCAAACAGACACGCGCTTTTACGCATAAGCTCAGAGTAGGATTTTACGCACACATGCACAAAGAAGAGCGTGCATGACGCACCACACAAATACATGAGCGAAGTTAGGGGGAAGCGCACGCGCATGAATAAAGATGGATGAAAGAGAGCAGATAAGAATGAAACAAGGTTGTGTTGTTAGAACATTAAAGGTCTCCAGAGTCTCCGGGAGGAGACGGGAGGACCGAGAGGACCGAGAGGGAGAAGCAGAAAACAGGCTGTGTTGACAAAACCACCAAGTTGGAGAAGCTCCTCCTCCTCGTGATGTAGCTGGAAGTCGGAACCTCCTTAATTACTCATTTCTTCCCATCAAAGCCACCGTCTCTCTCTCTCTCCCTCCCTGTCTGCCGCTTTTTCTCTCTCTCCTCTCCTCCATCCATGTATCTCTCATCCTGACCCTCCTTCTCTCTCCTCTCTGTCACGCTTTCGTTTCCAGTCTGGATAACGGAGGCGGACGAGCTTGGAGTTGTTATTAGTTTGCATTATTATTCATTCCTCGTGTTTGGGAGACCCGCCACCGGGCATGGAGGACGTAAAAGACCCGCCGACCGTCCACCGGTCCTCCTCCTTCAGCATCAAGAGCCTCCTGCTGCCAACCAAGTGCGACAGAGCGGACTCCGTTGCTGTTGCTGCCGCCGCCGCGGTCACCGGAATCCCCGGGACCCTCCCTCTCTCTCCGGGCTCCGACTCTGAAAAGTCGCTGGAACCACCGGAGGTGGACTCCACGGCCGCGGCTCTGGACCTGGAGAAACCGGGGAAGGAGGAACGGGGGGAGGAGGAGAACGAGGACGTGGGGGGAGACGGAGGACAGGTCGGAGCCAAGGCAACACCGGGGCAAAATACTGACGGGAAAAACGGAAAACATGACAAGCCTCCGTTCAGCTACAACGCCCTGATCATGATGGCCATCCGGCAGAGCCCCGAGAAGAGGCTCACGCTGAACGGCATCTATGAGTTCATCATGAAGAACTTCCCGTATTACCGGGAGCACAAACAGGGCTGGCAGAACTCCATCCGGCACAACCTGAGCCTCAATAAGTGCTTCGTTAAGGTGCCCAGGCACTACGACGACCCGGGGAAGGGCAACTACTGGATGCTAGACCCGAGCAGCGATGACGTCTTCATCGGAGGGACTACCGGGAAGCTCCGCAGGCGCTCGGCCACCTCCCGGGGAAAACTGGCGATGAAGCGCGGGCTGCGCTTCGCACCGCTCGGCTTGGGGATTAACGAGCGGGCGAACAACCCGCTCTACTGGCAGATTTCTCCGTTTCTCTCCCTGCACCATCACCACCACCATCACCCACACTACAACGGATCCTCACCCGGGTTTCTGAACCAGGCGGCCAGCTACGGGTCGCTGCTGCCCGCCGTGGAGCAGCTCAGCAACGGGGACCTTGGGCGCACCATTCTCGGCGGGTCGGCCGCCGGGACGCTGGGCTTGACGAACGGTTACGGGATGAGCACATCGCCGGTCGGACTGCTGTCCTGGGTATTTTGTGTCAGGGAACCAACACGCTGCTGCCGCGGCACCGGGAGGGCGGCCCCCTCCTCCAACGCCTCCACATCTCCAGCAGAACGCACAGGGGTTCGGCGGCCTGGCGACCAGCAGCTCCGCGCAGGCCCTGCTCTCAGACTCCCTCAGAAACAGCTCCCTACCCGCCTTCTCCCCTGGCGTGTCTGCGGGGTTTCCTGGGATGCTGTCCCATCAAAAGAGGGTAACCCCAAATGCTTTCCTAAACTGACCCCCCCCCTCCCCCGTCACCTATCCGTGGATGGCACCGGGGCGAGGACGCACAAAAGATGGCGTGCTAAGGGCAAACAATAGACGGCAACTATAAAACACTGATTACAAAAATGGATATGAAGTGAAACCTTCTGGCCACGTTCCGCCCCGAAGTGCAGCGGGTTGGTTTCGGTTCTTTTTAGGCATTTTATTGAAAAGGGACAAACTTGTTACCGCGGGTTGTACAGCTGTAGACTTGCCAAAGGTAACGCGCTAAGTATATTTCAAGCTATTTATATCGTGTACAAAGATTTTCAGTACTTCATTGAGTCTTTTATTTATGTTTTGTATTTATTGTATAATGTATTTAAATTCTATTTGCCAGTGTACATTCGTTCAGTGTCGAGGGGATGAAGTGAGACCTACAGGGTAAATCATTATTTATGCATTTTGAGACAATCAATCTCTTTCGGGAGGAAAAACCTTTGGATAAATACTTAACGAATAAATAAAGCCTTAAAATCAGCAGAAACAATCAGGGTTTTGAGAGGAAAGGCCTAAAAGTCATATCTGTACTCAGGTTGGACCCAGGACAGGCCCGATGTTAATATGAACAACTGTTCTCTGAACAAACAAGTAAATAAACCGATGTTATTGTTTTGGCAGAACGACTCTTCATACTAAATTATGCAAAAACGGCGCAGCTGTAACAGGTTTTCTGTTCCTCATCAGAGCCCAGACTGTCACTGTGTGCGTGTGTGTAGGCCTCAATGAGCGGAAACCTCCTGCGCATGCGCGCTAAGGGCCACGTACAAACATCCTAATGTTAAAAATAACATATCTTTTGCCGCCTCCACCTCGTCTACCCGGAAACCTGCTCCGGGTTTAAAGTGTCCGGAGGAGGCTGAGAGCAGGAGGCCTCTGCATCATCTACTCTGAGCGCGCACACGCACTATATGCAGATCCCAGTTTTGCTTTGCCAAAAAAACAAAAACAGGCTGTTGAAGCCTGAAGCTTCAGTCTTGACCATACAAACGTAGTTTTATAAAGTGAACTTTGCCAGAGCTTTCAGCCGCATGTCACGGTCTTCCTCCACAGATGGCAACGCTGAGACTTTTAGTTTTTAATGGTCAGTGGGGCTTTTTCAGCCAAATGATCCAAATGAAAGCGTTTAATCCTTCAGTTTGCACTAAAATCATGACAATCGGAGATACGAGGCCTTCAGCCAACTGCAGGGACAAATGTGGAACAAATGTTTTCATTTAGATTTTTGGTGAGGGGAGTAAAACCTGTGCAGAATCATGTGACCTCAACAGGAGGCGGCCATTTACAGCGTGACACCGAGGTTTTAGTAAAATGACAAAATGTTCCAAACATATTTTAGTTTAATGACATTTCTTTAATTAGAAATGGTCACATTTGGACTGTATTTCAACACGTGGCAGGTTCCATTAGTCGCAGCCTTTTACAGCATTAAGGCCAAATATTTCGGTTGTTTTTAACGTGCGTGGCTGAACGCACTGACTTTACACTGAGTTTAAGTTGGAAGCTGCTTATATCAATCAGATTTTTCTCAGATTCTAAAAACTATGCCTCAGTCAATAATTCCCTTGAAATGTGTGTTTGCTAAAATGCACCAGTTTAATTCCATAAATCATATGAAACAAACCAGCAGTTTGTTTTATTCACATCTCTGGTTTAGTGCTAAATAAAAAAACAACTATTGGAAGAAGAAACCTTTCTGTGCACGTACAACGTTTTAATCTACATTATAACGTCATGAAAAGCAGATCTACGTGCACTGACCTCAGCAAAGCACCAAGGGACCCTCACATCAGCAGGAGCCTCGAGGCCGCAGCAGAAAAACAGGAAACGTGTGATTCTTTGTTTCTGAAGAAGCATTTGACAATCAAAGTATCGATCGCTGTGCTATCGATCGGCCGTCCTCAGATCAGCTGTCTGAGCAACACGATGCAAAAACCAAGCAAACACAAACTGCAGTGGAAACATGAGGCAGATGATAGTTCACAAAAGCCCATTTAGCCAGAGTTCAAGCAGCAAAACGGCATCAACTGATCCGATTTCAGAAACGGAAGGAGGTGAAATTATTACTGTTCAAAGGACAGAAATAAATTCAGGGCTAACGTCTGAAAATAAAATCCTCATCTGGTCTTGGATTTTCATTGCAAAACAAACATGAGCCTGTAAACGAGCTGCATTTTACGGTTTGACTTCAAAAAATGAACCTGTTGTGTATTTAAATCCATATTTGAAAAAGCAAAGTGGAAACTTTAAGAAGACTAGAATGAGACAGGACATGTTATAAAACCTCTGATCAAATAAATTCAATTAAAATCCAATTTAATTTAATTAAAGCCCCTGAAGCTCAGAAAGAGGCGTGCACACACACACACACACACACACACACACACACACACGTGTAAATAAATAGATCAATAAGATTTTTGTCAATTTTTCCACTTTGATTTTGTAAAAATTGTTTTGGAGCTTTTTGTTTTTATCTTTTGCACTTTGTCCTTAGTGTGTCTGTACTGTTTGTTTGTTTGTTTGTTTGTTTTTCAGAGAAACTAAAACTGATTAAAATGCTGAACTAACCTGAAGCAGCAAAAACTTTACACCTGGGTTTTGTTTGTGTGTTGTGTTTATTTATTTGTGTCTCATTTTAACCCTATAAAACCATTTGTATCATATTTGATACGTGAGGTTTCTAAAAAATGAAAATAAATAAATAAAGCACCAAAATGCTCCATAAATCAAATGTGATACAAAAGAAATAGAAATAATCTAAATAATATGGCACCTCTACTCCTATATGTCTGGACTGTCTGTCTATGCATATATGGCAAATACAATTCATGAATCTTGAATTTGGAATCATGAATTATATTTTGGATTTTGTTAAAAGGTTTAATAAACGTCTCAGTTCCAAAAAATTAGAATGTTCTGGCTATTTTTGGATGTGTTGGGCTTTACAGGGTTAAGAATCTTGTAAATGAATTTGTTTTTCATTGACGTTTACAAAATGACAGAAGTGACTGTTTTTAGTTGTTTATTTAGATGTTTTCATTTTCTTTGCCCAAAGCCTCATTTTTGTGACATTTAAGAGTAAATTAAAATCCACGTATTCTAATGTCTTCAGTGTTTAAACGTACTGTGGCACTTGCACAGGATTTTATTCATTTGTTTATTTCCCATCAGCGTCATTAGCTGCAAAACAACAACAACAAAAGTAAAAAAATTTTTTTGGTGTGATTTATAAATATCTTTATCAGTTTTTAACCAGAACCAGAATCGTCCTCATTTGTCCAGGACGTTGGACACAGTGGCTTCTCCAAGTCAACTGTTAACAAACTGAGGGAGCGTTTAGTTTTTATCAAACTAATTTAAGGATCATTTTCCCTCCTCACTATTTAAAAGTGCTTTATGGATTTAGCTGCACAGAGATGACATATTTATATTTTTGGCTTCTTGTTTGTTACAAGGTGTACAAGTGACTCTTTACTTCTAGGAGACTCACTGTCTGTACATCTTTATTTAATGGGGATTTCAGACGTTTGCATACAAACAGGGTTTAAGGTCGACTTTGGAAGATGACTAATGATCCTTAACTCACAAAAGAAGCGAAGGGAGTCTGATTATTCTGCTGGATTTGATTTATTCTGTTCCGACCATCACATGCTTCAGTTCAGTGGTGAGCAGTGTCACCGTGTTCAGTGCTTTACCAGCCCGATCGTGCAGATGTTGGCTCTGTATCTGCAGATGTGGACCCTGGAGCTCACACTCCAAGCAGTGTGTGTGCCTGATTAATGCGTGTGCGTGTCAGGTGAAGCAAGCTAAACATAAAAACAGGCTAAAATCAGAGACACTCAACTTAACCAGGGGTTTCGGGGACAGAAACAAATATAAATATGTCTTAATACTATCTGCAGAGTTCCTCCCTCGGCTGAACAGACACTCCCAGCTTCACAGAACCGAACATGTGTTAAATGCTACATGTATGTGATATTATAATGTTTCTCCAAATCTAATTCTTCTAGACTCTTTTTGAGTATACACATTAAAGCACAGGTTCATTTCAGTATTATTCCATTATCCTCCATGAGTACTGTGCTCCAACCTGTGCCTTTACCCTTAACTATGGCTCACGATGACCATTTCTATACGTTTCCTGTGGTTTATTGAAAACTCCATGGACGTGGTGACTCAGGTTGTGGTCGGTTCCGTCGCCCTCTACCTGTTAAAACCCAGAATCGAACTCTTGAGCTCAGACAACACAAGTCAGTGGTTCTTTACACTGGCAGGTGGAGAGACCCAGGGTGGAGAAGTACTCAGCTGGTCCACTTACAGTAACAGGAAGCATCATTATCAGGGCGTGGACACAAAGAGTCCTGAAAAGGTCCAAAACTTTACTTTACTAAAAGTACAAAAGTACTGACACCAAAATAAAGTTAAAGTACTAAAAGTTGGAGTACTCATTATTACTTCTTACTGTAGCACGGCCCGTTTCAGAGGGATATACGGGACATTACTGCTTTATAAATACTGAAGTGTTCCCATGTAAACATCTCCAACGTTCAAGCTGGTGGAGGTGAAATGACACGTCATCATTTATTAGATGATTAGCTTTTGGATTAAGACTCTGCCTCTGTCAGATACCCTGTTTTACCACCTCTGTGTGTCTTCTTGTTCTTGTCTGCTGTTGTTCATTGCCATCTCTGCCGCTCTACCTCTGCTCGTCTTATCCATGTCTGCATCTGTCTTTCTTGTTTTAAGTCTTAATTTGTGTCTCTGTCCATCCGTGGGTGTCTCAGTCTCTGTGTCTGAAACCAAATCTCTCTGCCTCTGCCCATCTTTGTTTTGGTCCCTCTGCTCTGTCTGCCTGTCTCCAAGTCTCTGTCCATGTCCATGTGTTTGGGTCTGTGTTGTCCTGCTCGTCTCCCTGTCTGTTGCTCTGTCTGGCGTCCAGTCTGCGTCTCTGCAGCTTTAAGAGGCGTCTCTCTGGGAGAATTTAGGTCAGAGCAGCGCTTCAGTTAACTCACTTGTTTTGGCAACTGGGGCAGCTCAGAGGGGCGGGGCTGAGAGGCGTGCGTGCATAATGATGTCATTTTGTGCCCAATCCAGTGATGTCACACCTAGCACACACTGGTCCCAACCCTCCTGGACAGGAGCAGGCCCATTTACCAGGACACAGCTGGGAATGACGTTCAACTACAACCAGAAAACCTGGTTTGACGATGCAGAACGCGCTGCAACTGTCTGTGGTCCCCCCTGTGCCAGTACGGTGCTTCCATGGCATCAGTTTGTGATTCATATAGCCAATAATGTCCACATACTGTACTACTGGCTGAAGTGAGCACGTCTTTTGGAAAAGCAGCCCTCCACCAATACACTGGTCATGCTGTGACTATTTTCATGACATCAATGAACCAAGAAACAACTTCAGCTCTGCTGTGTTTTGCTGACACAGTCTAAAAGCCATGTCTATATTAAATACTATATATTGAGTTTCCAATCATGTAGAGCGTCCACACTGAGGAGCTGGAACCAGTGAACTGACATTTGATTTAAACAAGTCAATTTTGTTCAAACCGTTTCAGGGACGCGTTGATTCAGGTGTCTGATCGTTGTGGCGGCTGGAGTTTGTGCTGCTGTTCAAATGATTCACGCTACATTGACACGTCTTGTGGTTTTGTCCATCTATGTCTGAGGCCAGGCTAAGAACAGAGACAACCCTGTGTAAGGCAGTCCAGCCCAGGACAAACCACAGCTAGCTATAGTTTGCAGCTGGCAGTTTAAATCCATTACCCCCATAATGGGGACATGGTGTAGTTAGTTTGAGGAGCATATAGTTCAGATTCAGCTAGAACACCAGTAGGGGAAGGCGAGCACAAGCCACACGATCCACAACATATCACATCTCTAGGAGAGGAGAGAGTCATGGATTCATAACGTGAGCATGTGAATCGGCAGACATGTTGAGAACAGGAGGGGGGCGATGCTGCTGCCCTGCAGGGCTGAGAAGTGACGGCGAGTGGGGTTTGATCTGGCTCTGTCCCCCAAAGGAACACGGTCCTACACTCTGTCAGCAGCACATGTGCACAGAGCGGCCCCCTGTCGACGACTGACCGGCTGTTGCTCTGATGTGGAACCAAACCCAGAGAACAGGACAAGCTGTGGACAGCACGCCTCACCGACCGGCGTCCTCACACGGTAACGTTTAAATCACAGAGGACATGGTTGTAATGTCAGAGGCCTCTGAAGGGTGTCTATGATAGCTGTGTTCCATTTGGCACCGCTGTCATGTGCTGGAAAGGGAGGGAAGATCTTTATAAATGGAGATCAGGAATGGGGTCTAGGAGCACATCTGGTCTGTTCACACCAGGTCTGGGTCACCGGGAGGGAAACTTCATCTTCTGTAACAGTAGCGAGGGATGAAGATACTGCTGATGAGGAGAAACAGTGAGAGGAAGATCACTGGTAAGAAAACGCACTTCAGAGTGGAGCAGAGAGACTGAAAGGCTGGCTCTTCATTCATCAAACATCAGCACGATGAGGTCACTGCACTCGTTTCCTGCCGAAGAGATGTCGTTCTGATCTGAGGGGAGTTTTCGGCCTCATGTTCACAAAGTATCTTATTGTAAGAGGCTGAAACTGTACCGAGAAAACATCCACATGGGAACATTCAACTTGTTTTAAAAGCAAAAAGGTTTGTTTCAATCATTTTTAACCACTGTCTTGATGATGTGGTAAGAAACGCTTCTGGTACAAAAACAGCCAGATGTTTTAAAAGTGACTTCATCCTCAGGGTGATCAAACCCGCTGCTGAAAAGCTTCAGACCTTCTTTTTTTTTCCAAACAGCTCATTTTCCTGAGTCATTTTCAGTCCAAACTGTTTCCAGAAAAGCTGTGAAGAAATAAAAACGGCAGCAGGCAGCAAAGTTACCAGTGCAGGAAAAGATGCAGAAGAAGAGCCAGCAGCAGCAGCGAGCGTGGCCTCTGGAGCCGTGTGGATGACTCTCGAGGATGGAGGTGATGTCCCACCCTGCTCACAGCGAAGGTCATCAGATGTCTGATCATCGTGAAGGATTTCTGTCCTGATCGAGGCCTCTGAGCCGTTTTCATTTAACTGGGTTTGTTTGGACTTTCACAGATTTGGAATCAATTTAATGAAGAATTTGAGTTTGTCTCTATTTTATTTCAGTTTTAAGATTTTACAGATGTTTGTTCTCATTTTGTCGACTGAACGGCACAACAGCCCAGTTCTCTGTCAGCCTTTAATCTAAATTCCCAAAGTCAAGGCAATATTTTTATATTCAAGACAAAAGTAATTCAGTTCATTGTTTGCTAATTATAGAGAAGATAAAATCATTTGTTCTGGCCTAAAATAAAAACTGTGTTTCCTTTGCAGCTCTTTGTGCAGCAAAAAGCATCGTTTTCTGATATACTCAAATTTAAAGGTTTATTTTCTATATTGTGTAAAAATACATGCAGCTCTGTTTAAAAGCAGCAGGTTCAGTGAGTTGTATCCTTCATCGTTAGGACATAATCCCATGTTCTGATCTGGTTGGAAGCAGGACGGCAGCGCCTTCTCTGTATTAATGATAACATTTAATATCTTTCAATGAGAAGCCACGAACGTGCAGATGGGTTTAAATCACACAATTATGTTTCCTCGTTAATAAAACTGTGGGAAATCTTTACTACACATCTGATAAGAAGTGAACCGGCTTCCCAGCTACAGACAGTAGGGCTGTGGACCGACACCGGCCGTCACCCACACACACACACAGCCCTGTGAAGACGCAGCAGGAGGAACTTATCGCTGCTTTTCTTTTATTTTTATGAATGACAAAGGACAAAGTCTGTAGAAATACCGTTTATTTTTCACATTTTAATCTATTTTTGTGGCAGAACAATCTGTTATGGGGTTAGAAAGAAGAAAAATGCTATTAAACTTAGTTTTTAGAAAATCTGTGACAATGTAGCAACTTATTTTAATCAAACCGTGTCACTAGTGGACAAAACTGTCTTAGAAGAGGTTGTAGATTGACCTAATGATTTCTTAATGCATGCGCACACACACCTAAATATCCAGTCAGGTTCCTTAAGTCTATGGATTCACTAACTAGAACAGTGAAAGTCTCATTTGTTTGCCTGTTTCACATTAATGTTAATGTGATAAGTTTAAAGGACACATAAGGTGTAAAATTAAAGAGCGCTGACGGCCGAGCGGCGACGCGCCCACTTTGGTTTTCAAGTTTTTATTTTTAAGCTCAGCTCAGTTTAAGCCATCAGGGTTTTGGCAGCGTCCAACGGCGCTGAACCCGTCGTGTCTTAAGGTCAGGGGTTTCAAACAAACAACACAGGAAATGAAAAAACACAAAGAGCTTTGACCTGGCGCTCACTCCCACCCCGCCTCCCACCCAAGATCGCGTGCAAAATCCAGGCTACCCAGAGTGCACCGAGGGAGCGCTCACTGCTGCACAGCCGGGCAACGTGACCTTCCCTTCCCTGCGCCAAGCAGCGATGTGGGGGCTGCCCCGCTCACTGAGCATGCCCAGTAGCATCCACAGAGTTTCGTGACAGCACTAATAGTGTGCACGGATCACTTCTAATTAGAGTTATCTCAATCTTCCACCAGGGTTTTATGTTCTTCCCTTTTGTAGAGCGCCGCTGTCTGACTGGCCCATCGAGGTGCCAGTTTCCCCGCCAGCCCCGCCCCTCAATCAGAGGCCTGGCCTTCACTCCCCCTCCCCTACCCCCTTTTGGTGCACATGAAAAAAAGAAGATAAAGAGGAAGGGGGACATCCAGACCTGCTCTTCATCCTCACCTCGTGCCTTCACCTTTTATGCGTACTTTCAGGTTTATATTCTCGTTTCCTTCCTTCCTCTTCTTCTACTCTACAGTCATCTGCCCCGAGGCACCGTCCATGAAGATCGCTGTAGGTTTTCCAGATGCACAGAAAGGATCGGCCATTTTTAACCCTCTCTCTCCATCTGACTGTGGGCCTGCAGAGCTAAGCTGCCGTGGGAGGCGGTGGGGGGCACGTCACCCAACCAGCTCTGATTGACTGAGTGGGAAAGGAAACGCTTGATCGTCCTCTGTTCAGCCGCTGCACATTAAACAGGAGAGCGGAAAAACAAACTTTTCTTTCTTTGAATCCACCTTCGTTTGTTCTTTTCATTCGGGTTAATCAATGTTTCCAACACCGACGCTCTCCTCAGTGTGAAAACACAAAAAACTTCAACCTCCAGGTCTCCAGCTTTACAAACAGGAGGTCAAAGGTCAGAGACAGCTCCACAATAGCTGCAGCAGATTTCTGCTTAAAGAGACAAGTTAAGCCAATTTAAGTGGAAGTCATGTGAATATCTGGTCCTTCTGATTTTCAAAATGGCTGTGAAATCCTCCTCGGATTTTCTCCTGACAGAACAAACATGATGATGCGAGTCACGTCCAGCTGCCTGAGGATGATCAGGAAAACAGAGACAGGACTGGTCAAAGGCTCAGCAGAGGTTTATCTGAACTTGACCAGAAATATAACCAGGCAGGAAGAGCTCAGGAGGGAAGACCAGAATCAAACTGTACCGTGACAGGCAGGCCGACACTGGACAGACAGGGAGGAGGAAAGAGACCAAATACCAAGTGAGACAGATGGCTAGCCAGTCACAGACAGAGGGACAAACAGAGGGACAGACGTGAGCAGAGATGTAAATAGACAGAGTATCAGTCTGGACACGCTCTCTGGCATTTGTGCATTTGGTCAGAGTTTAGTTTGAGTGAGGTCTTGAAAACCAGCGTCTTCATCAGGTTTAAAGATTTTTCTAGAACTAAAATTCTTAAAGGACTAGTCTGCAGATCCAGACCTAGAGAGTCGGAGCCTGGTCTCTCTCCTCCCTCTGAGCCACAGAGCTCCAGCATCCTGAAACCGGTAAACACACCGCTGCTCTGGGCGACAAGCTCCTCCATCACCATGAACACACACACACACACACACACACTAGACACCAAAGGCAGACTCATCTGCTGCTGAAAATAGCTGACTGGACAGAAGAAGACGTAACTTTGGGCTTCAGAAAACGATCATGGGCGTTTTGACCATTTTCTGGTAAATAATAATAAAAATGATTGTTTGTCACAGGCTCAAAGGGGTTAACTTAATTTAACATCAGTAAAAGTGGGACATGTCCTGAGTGAGTTCCACAGTCAATCGTTTCAAATTAGAAGTATAAAAGGTATTTAAACCAGCTCTTCCTTTATGAGCTGCAGCGTTACAGTATCCTACACGTACATTCATGTGAAACGGGCCGTTGTGCAGAATAACTCCTGCTACTGCAAGTGTGTTTTGATGATGGTACTTTTATTTGAGTAACATTTTGAATGAAGGACTTTTACTTGTCACCGCATTTCTACAGTGGTATTTCTGCTTTCACTGCGCGTCCGCGGAGCAGCAGCACAGAGGAACATTTGACTGGGCGTTTCCCACAGGACACTGACGCCTCGGTCCAACAGCGGCTGCAGACCACGGAGGTTTCCATCATCCAAACCCTCCGTGGCTTCTAGGCCTCTCTGAGTCCGCACAGCCGATTCAGCAGCGGGGCTGTTAGTTTTACTTTACCAAAAGAAAAAGGAAAGACTCCTTATCGTTTTCATTTTTGAGGTCCACCAGCGGCTGCAGACCACGGAGGTTTCCATCATCCAACCCCTCCGTGGCTTCTAGGCCTCTCTGAGTCCGCACAGCCGATTCAGCAGCGGGGCTGTTAGTTTTACTTTACCAAAAGAAAAAGGAAAGACTCCTTATCGTTTTCATTTTAATACAGGCTTTGTGACACGTGACCCGCCTCTGGGTAAAAACTGGGGCCGGTTTCGCGCTATTTCAACTAAAATGTTTAAAAAACACCACAAAGGAAAAACATCTGGATTTTTAGAAGCGCGCTACGGGAGAGGGTTCATGCTGTTTTTCAGATGAGTCTGAAGGTCGTTTAGATTTTATGGCATCCAAAATAAACTAGAAAACGTTTGGACATATTATTTATCCCTTGTGGACAAGCGCAATAAAAAGACGTTAATTCGCCATTTTGGGCCTGAAACCTCTGTCAGATTCACTTTGTGTCGGACAAAAGAAAACTCGCACATAAAAGCGTTTAGTGTAATAAAATATGGAGTTTTTTACTTTTTTATTTTGATTTATCTGCTTTGATTTGAAGCCTAGTGAGGAGCCTCCAGTTTCCACTAACGCGTTAAAACGTGCAGCAGAAACCTGTGATGGTTCAATGAACCCAGGGACCGAGATTCACAGGAGCAGGTTGAACCAGTCTGATTCTCATTCATCCTCACTGAGAGACATAAATGAAATCTGACTTGGAGAAAAACTGTGGAAATCAATCCTGAAATTAATAAAGCTTATTAAAAAACATTGCTATAAATAATATTAGCTCCTGTTGGTGAAAGGTAAAACTTTTCCAGTGTCTAAAACTGGAACTGAAATGTGAGAATATTGATTCTCTAAAACTAAAAAGTACATCACCTGCTAGAAGCAGTTTGTAAGAAGCTGTATCACTGTGAAATACTAAATAAGTCTGTAAGTAACATTAGAAACGTTTAAAAATACCTCCTGATGTTACTGATGCATGTGAAAGGTTCATTTTACTGTTTCATTTATATGAAAAAAAAAACAGATTTGTTGTTTATCATCTCATCATGTTTTATATGTAAAATCATTTTTTAGTAATTATAACTGTCAGTGCAATAATGTCACGGAGTACAAGCTACAACACTGTACACCGAGTTGTAGGATCTTTATCTTAGATGCTACACAACTGTACAACTGTTAAGTACTGTGTTAATCCTGTGCACAGCTGTGCGCTCACACATGCACAGTGCATGTGGCCTGAAGGGAAACCTCCCAGAGTCTGAATCCAGCATGAACATCGCCATTCACATGTGACTTTTATTTTGTAGGCATACAAACATGAGCCAGTTTCCTGCCTGCAGCCATGACTCAGGGTGGCATTTACCCATCACATGTGGTACCTGCATCAGTGTGCTGACGTGGAGAAGCCAGCATCAGGTTATAGTGAAACAAAAACGCAGCAATACAATAGAGGCCCTCGGTATTCTTTGGCCAAAAGTATGTGGACACCACACATATGATTAGACCAGATTCTGACCCTGCTGCTGCTCACGAGGGGACAAGGGTTCATACGACACGGGGTGCAGCCGTGGCAGGAGCCAAAAGGGTTTGTAGTTATTCTGAACCCGACATAAAAAACACACCAAAGAACATTATCAGGCCAGAAGACGAGAGCAACAGACAGCGGATCTGACACCGAGCAGCCAATCAGAAAGTGTTTGGGTGGCCATTGTAAAAGGCTTGTGTTGGAATCACACAGGAAGCCAGTGACCTATGATCAGAAAACTGGGCTCCATTAACGCAGCACCGAGGGACCACGGCTGCGTTCCAACACAGGTTGACGGGCCACTGGGGTTAGTGGTGCTAATGGGAGCAACACCGGGAGCAGCGTCTGGCCACAGCTGCACCAGCACTTTTCAATTGAACTTTAACAACTTCTCTGACAAATTCAACTGTGAATTTAAAGTTTTAATGAACAATTTCAATTTAAACTCTTAAAAAGCAGTTAGTGCAGCGCTGTGGTCGACACAGTGCCCATGTGACAACACAAGGAACACAACAGGTTTTAAACCACACGTTTTACCACAGATCATGATGCTGATTAAACCCTGGCAGAGGAGGAACCAGAGATTAGGATTACATACCACACACACTCGTGGGATCTCATAGAGCTGATCATGCATCTGGCATGAGGGAAAACCCGACCGGGCCAAATCCCTGGCGTGCTTGATGACTTGTGATGTAATCGAAGTAACGACACGGCGTGGGAAGCAGGAGCAAGAGTCTCTATGGGGCTGGAGTAGAACAGAGAGAAGCAGCAGGAGAGGAGACAAAGGAGAGGAACGAGAGGAGGACCAGGGCTGGCCGGCTACCTTGACCCCAGCTCAGGGGTCGGGTGAAGAGGTTAAGCAAACAGGTCACTGGCTTTGACAATAATCCCAGCTGGTCTGTATTTCCTCGGCCCAGATGTCAGTACGTGGCCCAGCTGCTAATTGGCAGTGTCTTCAAAGACCACTGTTGTTCCAAGGAAGCTGGGAGCCTGGACACCCCCAGTCCCCCTCACCCCTCCACCAGGCCGAACACGGTGAGCCGTGCTACTGGAGGACAACTTCTGCAGCTACTTATAAACCTCTAGACACAAACCGGCCCGTTTTGTGTCTAGTTCTTAAAGGACAGAACTACTGCTACTCACTTTGCAACAGTCTTGGCTTTAAGTCAGGGAAACAGAAGGGACAGAGGATCAGACCACAGCTAAAGCTCAGGTCTGACATCATCACCACCGCACAATTAGCAGCTGTGGCTTCTTTTACACTTTGGTCTTGGTCAGTAAAACAAGCTGAACTGAAGCACCTGATGTTCAGCTTCCCTGTTGTGCCCTTGGCCGAGGGCCGGGTCCTACCCACATGGATTCCTTCACCCTCTTCTTGTCTGAGCTCAGAACGAGGCGTCAACAGCCTGGAAGCGGGACAGTAAGCAGGCGTATCAGTGCTATGCTACGATGACCACGCTAACGTTGCACCAGGCCCCTCACCAGCACTTTCTCTCCTCAGCCACCTCCCACTTTCTTTTTAGTTTAACCACTCGCTGTCACCTCTGTCTGACTTTCTCTGGCTGCCTTTTGTTTCATAGCAGTACGCTGCATTAGATTTGACCTTTGCCTCCTATTTTCTTCCCCCAACAACTTTTTCCTCTTCCTTTCTTCATCCATCTCCCCATCCCCATCTTTGCTTAACTGGTGTCTGTTCATCTGTCTGCTGTCCGAGTAGAAGAGGGGGTTACCTCTCCCCGGATTAGGGAACCCTGTGGTTCAGTGAAGACACGAAAGACGGAGGGGGTCATACAGTGAGAGTCCAGAGACCGTTTGGACAGACTTATTAGGAAACACAGATCCTTCAGGACAGCTCTGGGGGTGCACATAAAATGAAAAGTGCCATCCATGTACTGCTCTGCATTTCCACAACCTAAAATGAGCAGCACAGTTTGACAAGGCTACAAAGAATCCCTGTGACCTACAGATGACAAACAGCAACAAGGTATTTCCCCTAAAACTGATCACAGAGGATCCAGTAGGATCGTCTGAGGTCTTCTGGTTTGTCTCCTTGTGTAATCAAATCTAGAGGTAACTCTGACCTGTGAGCCGAAAGTCTCGCCATCTTCGTGCATTGATCCAGGGTTGTCCTGGGAGGGGCGGTGGCCACGCCTGCTCAGACCTCTGTTTGGCCCATCTCCTGCTCCTGTCCAAAACAAGCCCTTAGTTCTGCCCTGTTAGAAGAAAAGAACCCAGATTAAAGGTTCATTCTGACATGAGACAGATACTGTGCATTAAAAGTTTAGGTTCTGATAAATAAAATGAAGAACTGATCCTGAAAGTCTTTTTTAATGCAGACACATTTGAAAATACATGTCGTTCTCTCCGCTTTGCCTTTCACTCACTCACGATGACCACGAGGCAGACCACCTTAATGTGAAGTCTGTAGTAAAGATCTTGCTGTTCAAGTAAGCAGTACTTCAAAATAAGAGTCCTGTGCCAGAAATGTGCTGCACGTCGTTTCCACTGAAACAAGAGAAACAGGAGCTTTTACTCTAAGTTCAGGGTCTTCACGGGTCCAAAAAGTGGCACCTGATTTGAAGCAGACAGTGGAAAACCGAACCAAAGCCAACAAGACGTGATTTGTATAGACTCGAGCTGTAATTCGAGCCGATCCATAGTTGGTATTTTCATCTGAGATGCCTTCTAATGAGCAGCAGCTATGCTCTTGTCCCTGAGTTTTGCCTCTCAGGCGACATGCAACCCGTTTATGTTGACATGCTAGAACTGAACATTCAAGGCAAAACAGTAGAGCAAAGCGGCCTCTGCAGTAAAGATGCATTAATATTTATCAAAGACCTGAGTCTCTCTAAAGGAAATTAAAAGTGTTTGTTGCTGGATTGTTTTGCTGTATGTACATAACGAAGTGTGCAAGAAACAGATCGCGACTCAACATGAATTATGTCCAACAACGTTGAGATGAAACAGAAGTATCACTTTTAATGAATAAATCAAAATATCTCCTGAACACTTCAGTCTTTATTTCATCTGGCCGTTTACACACTTGCAATCACTGGCAATTAACCCAGGGTCCACTTTTGGACCATGAGCCACCCGTTGGGAACCCCTGGTATAGAGGATTGGATTCCTATGTTCCCTTTTATGAAAATGTTTACAGTT
Source organism: Monopterus albus (assembly GCF_001952655.1). Lineage (NCBI taxonomy): Eukaryota > Metazoa > Chordata > Actinopteri > Synbranchiformes > Synbranchidae > Monopterus > Monopterus albus. The sequence continues at coordinate 64,318 of NW_018128277.1, read as the reverse complement.
AACTGAGCTGGACAAGCTTGGTTCAGGCCTCTGATGATAATCAGGATTTGACACACACTCAACAATAAACTAATACACACACACACACACGTGCGCGCGCTGTCAGTTGGTCTGTAGATGGTTTGGCCTCCATCCTGCTTCCACTCGTCTTCCTCATTTCCATAAAAGTGACTTCACCCCTGGCTGTGTGTTGATGGTCTGTTAAGAAGCGATGAATCTCTGCTGCCGTGGCTCCAACACGCACACGATGTCCCGTTTCCAGGAAAACTGCTGAGTGACGTTAACCGCTGTTCAAACAGAACCAGGCTGAGTGAAACCAGCCAAGGCCCAGTGTGTCTTCCACATGCAGACAGAGTCACACAGATGTTTTCTTTGCATATTCCTGGGTAGGGGCGTATACAGTATGTGAAAGGGGCTGCAGTGCCCTGTCCAGGTTGCACCCCCCCCTCACCCAGTGCCGGCTGGGATCGGCTCTGGGCCCCTGCAGCCCTCTACAGGGTGAACAGAGTAGACAATGGATGGATGCTCCCTGCTACTTTAAGATGTTAGCATGCTAACATTAGCATTTAGTCCAGCTGGGAGTCCTGCAGCTATAAACCAAAGTATTGATGCTGGATTTAAAAGATCATCAAAGTTGTTGATACTCAGACCTACTGGCAGACCATCTGAAACTGCCCTGCTGCAGCCCCGTCTCCTGGGAACAACTAATATGAAACAGCAAATATATTCAGAGGAAACAGGATTGTGACCAGGCGACGTCCTCGACACAATAATAAGGAAATGTTAATTTATATTTTTGGCATGTTGCACATGTTGACAGTGAACATAACAGTAAAACATCCACTGACAACTTGTTTTCCACCAAACATCTGACATCCACATGTGGCACCTTTAAACCGTTCCTGGTTCTGTCTGGATTCTCGCTGATCTTTAAGGTTAGAAATAAAAATCCTGGTCTGTTTTAATACAGAAAATGTCCACAGTGACTTGACGCTCAATGCGTTTATTGATGTTTATCGTTACCAGTGGCCTGTTTTCTACCGTTATAAAAATTCCAATGCTACATAATGTTTTACCTTCACTGTTTCCACGACACAGAGTGTTGGTGAGGGCTTTAGTGTACATGGTCCCCAGTTAATGGACCCTTATCACATCTTTCACAACAGTGACACAGAAGTTGACAGGTGACTGACTTCCTGTTAAATCAAACTGTCTATTGGTAAAAGTGTGTTTGTTGTGTGGGCCTTTATGTTGCAGTGACAGAGGAGGAGAAACTGTCCCTCTAAACCATCATGGCTTCTGTTTGCTGCTGAACTGTCCCAGTCGCTCATCGTTCCTCATCATGTCCTTAAAACCAGCAGAGAACATTGTGTTCTCTGGTTTGTTCGTGACTTTATCCGCTGCAGCCTTACTCTCCATCTGACCGGTAGCACGTCAGAGGGGCTTTAAGCTGTTAACCCTGCCGACTGTGCTTAAGGACCTCCTGCTACCGGATCTGTCTCAGCTGCTTCATACAGCAGTAACCCAGACGGGAGCTACGCTCACGACCCGACCAGCTCGTCCACTGAAACAAGTGCCACTTTCTCCCAGAGGGTTTTATCTTTCCTCCGTCACAGCTGAACGGCCTCCCTGCACCAGGTTCAGGTTCAGGGTCTGGGCCTCAGTGCACATTAATGCCTGACCTCCTGGGTGCAAATAGCACAGACACACATCTGGATCACAGGCTGTATGTTTAAAAAACACACGTGCACAGAGTTCAGTGCATGTGCGTACAGCCGAGTCTATTCTGCTGCTTAAGGCCCTGCCTGTGTGGGCTCTGAATCGGGCTTGATGACTGTGCAGTTGTGCACAACAGCAGGTACCTGCACTTTATGATAAAGTCACTAAAAACTGTTACTGTGAAATGTAAAAAGTAATGAAATCACCCAAATGATCCCGACACTGCTGGGTTTATTCGGCCACCAATCAAAAACCAAAAACCTGATGTAGAAGCAACAAATCGTCATGTTTGACAAGTTGGACTCGATTATTATTATGCCAGTTAATGTTCTTTCAGCTGATTCATCAATGAACTGCTGCAGCGCCACATAAAAACTTTACAGGTCCTTAAACACACTTTAATCAGGACAGGAGCCACTGCTATTGTTCTTTTATTGTGTAGGTCTTCATTTGGCCTACAACCACAAAACCAGAGCCCATTGGCGTCTTCAGCTTGTTGGTACAAAGACCGCTAACAGAACAGGACGCGCCTTTCCACACAATACATGACACAGATAATTAGCACTTGGCCATCTAATCGATATAAATGAGCCAGTCTACATGACCATCACCTCAGCCTCCGTTTACCAGTCACTCCATCAGTAGCTGAACGTTCAAACGTCTTCTCATCCACACTGGCTCCGAAGCCTATAGCTTCTAGGTTTGTTCGTGACTTTGCAAAGTGTAATTGAGGCAGAGCCCGAGTGTTTCCAGCCCCCCCTCAGGGACTCACTGTGGTTTACTGATCAGGATTTTATAAGCTGTTTTCAATAAACATTTTCCAACAGCTCTCGCTTTGTAATGCGTCCAGTGCGTCTGCGGCCTGAACTGACCATCGAGCATCGCAGTTTCTCTCGGGTGTAATTACAGTTGAGTTTGCAGAACGACGGTCTCTGGTTACACAGTTCTGCAGGAAGCGAGGCAGCAACTAATCAGCTGTAATACAGGAAAGATTAAAGGCTGCTGGAGATCTCTATGGCCAGTGGAAACCACGGCCTTTAACAAGAACTCACCAGCTGAACGTCGGCCTGTTGGCTGCTAACATCAACTGAGAAGGTTTCCTGTCATATTACAGATTTTAAATGATGAAGGTGGAACGAAAGTGAATCTAATAAGGTCCAGGTGTTTAAATAACATGTAGATAATTCAAATTTTCTAATGTATGTATTTCAGATCAGCTCAAGCCCAGCTGAGCCCATACAGAGTTAAGGCTGTAAGATGTTTTAGCTGCCAGGCTGTCACCTGAGAAGCAGCACTTCCTGTCCACTTGCACCATTTCCTTACGTGAACTACATCCATAACTCTACTTGAGTCAAAGTCTAATAAACTGAAAGGACCTAAAAAGAGTGAAACGGTCCTTGATTCATCTTTACAGATCAAGTAAATAACTGTGTGACATTGAACTGTTATCATTTGATAAAAGGAACATGCATCTACACCTGAGCGGTGCTGAAGCTGGACTACAGCAGGAGAAGGAGCACCATGAGCCTCTTCTACAGGGAACCAGCCTGGGTGGTTTCTGACACAGTAACTTACACCTGGCAAAGACAAAAGTCTTGAGACGAGGCTTCTACTTCGGTCTCATCCTGCAGATGCAACTTTGCATTTGTCGCCGTTTCCTTGAAACATTTGAAACTATAAAACACCACATCACAGAAACCTGACTGTGATGATTTCATGGCTTGATGATGAGACATTAAGTTGAACTAATGACGCCTGGTAAAAATATGTTGCAAATGGATGCATTTATTTAAATGGTAACTGACGACTCATCAGAGGAAGAGGGTGCGTTCACTGATAATCAGGCATCTGGAAACTATGACAATCAGAGAGCAGGAAGAGCTCAATCAATGAGACGAGACACGCACAGACACGCATGCACGCTCAGCATACATGTAAACACAAAGTATTAATATGCAAGAAGAACAAACAGACACAGAAGCACAGGATGTTTAATCATACACATAAATGCCACTCGGGTAATAATGTTCACACACACCTAGTGTTCAGTAAGAGGTATCACTGCAGTATGAAGAGACACAAACACACACAGACTGTGTGGAAACAGTGACTCCCCATCTGCTTTACAATCACAGCTCATCATACTTCAGTCCTGGTGGTTAATAATCATAGTGAGCGGCAGCAGATGAGTTTCACAGACCGGGTCACATGATCACAGACTCAAACAAACCACATTAACCAGCAGTTATAACAAACACACAGAGGATCACTGCTGACCCCTCACACCCCAGACACAATCTGTTTGAACTCCTCCCCTCTGGACGGCGTTACAGGTCACTGTGCACCAAGACAACCAGGTACAGGGACAGTTTCTTCCCCCAGGCTGTCGCTCTGATGAACACTTAACCCACGATAGTATGATTGGACAATAACCCTCAGTGCAATACCTGTAAATATACCTGGTACAGATCATACAGACTCATAGAGGTCTCTAGTTTTAAGTTCTCTGTTTTTATTCCTATTTATCTCATTTCAATGAGCATTCCCTTGTCTGTCTGCATTGTTTACTGTCTGTTTACACTATTTATTTTGCACTGTTTGTTTCTGTTAATACAGCTTATTTTGTTATACTACACAGCCTTATGCTGGTTTACTGTCTACTTGCCCTTTGCATGGGGATATGTACATACACATTGAGAGCCGATGTACCAGAGGCAAATTCCTCGTGTGTCCGACACACCTGGCCAATAAACTGATTCTGATTCTGAAATAGCAGATGTGTGATAAAAGCAGCTGCAGGGTGAGTCTGATTCATATGATCATAAAAAGCACTTTAAAATGCATGAAGCTGCATAAATAAAATGTTTGGTTGATAACGGGAGAGCAAAGAGTAAAAAAACTAAAATAGTTCTACTACACAATCTCTCCAATACTCACTTTATGTCAAACATGGGAAACTGGATTCATGTAACACACTTCGAAGGGAACTGTCTGTTGGTGCCAACAACTAGAGCTGTGACGACACACTAAGCTCACAAGACGACAGTATTCTAACACTATTTATAAGAAATATTCAATGACAAAATACATGACTGCTTTTCCAGTCTCCTATTTGAAAGTCAGAAAACGCCAAACAGCGCACGTGCATATAGAAATGTTTTAACTAATCATCTCGTAATGAAAGTCACCTCAGTTCTACTTCCTGAGTGTGAATCATCACATGCAGTAAAATAATGTGCAAACACTGTAAAGTGGCCACAGACTCAGCTGACTGGCTTCTCTCCTGTACAGTGGTGTGAAAAAGTGTTTGCCCCCTTACTGATTTCTTATCTTTTTGCATGTTTGTCACACTGTAATGTTTCAGATTGTCAAACAAATTTATATATTAGTCAAAGATAACACAAGTAAACACATCATGCAGTTTTTAAATGAAGGTTTTTATTATTAAGGGAAAACAAAATCCAAAACTACAAAGCCCTGTGTGAACAAGTGTTTGCCCCCTAAACCTAATAACTGGTTGGGCCACCCTTAGCAGCAACAACTGCAATCAAGCGTTTTCGATAACTTGCCATGAGTCTTCCACAGCGCTGTGGAGGAATTTTGGCCCACTCATCTTGGCAGAATGGTTGTAAGTCAGCCACATTGGAGGGTTTTCGGGCATGAACCGCCTTTTTAAGGTCATGCCACAGCATCTCAATTGGATTCAGGTCAGGACTTTGACTAGGCCACTCCAAAGTCTTCATTTTGGTTTTCTTTAGCCATTCAGAAGTGGACTTGCTGGTGTGCTTTGGATCATTGTCCTGCTGCAGAACCCAAGTTCGCTTCAGCTTGAGGTCAAACGGATGGCCGGACATTCTCCTCCAGGATATTTTGGTACACAGCAGAATTCATGGTTCCACTTATCACAGCATGTCTTCCAGGGCCTGAAGCAGCAAAACAGCCCCAGACCATCACACTACCACCACCATATTTTACTGTTGGTATGATGTTCTTTTTCTGAGCTCAGCAGTGGTTTTTGTCTTGGAACTCTGCCATGCAAACCATTTTTGCCCAGTCTCTTTCTTATGGTGGAGTCATGAACACTCACCTTAACTGAGGCAAGTGAGGCCTGCAGTTCTTTGGATGTTGTTGTGGGGTCTTTTGTGACCTCTTGGATGAGTTGTCGCTGTGCTCTTGGGGTAATTTTGGTCGGCCGGCCACTCCTGGGAAGGTTCTCCACTGTTCCATGTTTTCGCCATTTGTGGATAATGGCTCTCACTGTGGTTCGCTGCCGTCCCAAAGCTTTAGAAATGGCTTTATAACCTTTTCCGGACTGATAGAGCTCCATTATTCTCTTTCTCATTTGTTTTTGAATTTCTTTGGATCTCGGCATGATGTCTAGCTTTTGAGGATCTTTTGGTCTACTTCACTTTGTCAGGCAGGTCCTATTTAAGTGATTTCTTGATTGCGAACAGGTGTGGCAAGAGAAATTGAACTCAGGTGCGATAAACCAGTGTTTTGACAGGGGGGCAAACACTTGTTCACACAGGGCTCTATAGTTTTGGATTTTGTTTTCCCTTAATAATAAAAACCTTCATTTAAAAACTGCATGATGTGTTTACTTGTGTTATCTTTGACTAATATATAAATTTGTTTGACGATCTGAAACATTACAGTGTGACAAACATGCAAAAAGATAAGAAATCAGTAAGGGGGCAAACACTTTTTCACACCACTGTAGGACTTCATGAGTCTCTTCAGACCATAGAGCTGTGCACAAACTGTGCATGAGCTTCTAACTTCTAACTGAAGCCGTGTGTGACCTTCTATGCTGTTTTCACCCTCACCAGCAAAGACTTACACCTGGACCAGGACTGTGTGTGTGTGTGTGATTTAAACATACAGATATGCTTCTGTTCCTCCTGGTTGACACCAAAATAATGAAATACAAATCTTTTTAGACACAAACCCGCTTAAATCCTGCACAGAGAGAAGGATGTTTCTTTATTTTCTTCACAGCAGGAACATTGTGGACTCGCCCTGTACTGGAAACATCAGACCTCGTGTTAAAACTAATTATTTCTACTTTTGGTCCAGTGTGTGGCATTGATTGTGTTACTGCCATATTCCTTCACCAACAGTGAAGACAAATGAGCATGAAGTGACAATAAAACCAGTGATTTTAAAGTCCAAACAGTGCATGTGGTGTCTCGGTTGTTCATCCCTCTGTAGCTGGGACTCTACCGCCCCCTTGATGGCCCACGCTGCACAGCTCCAACACACACATTCTGATGCATTCACACACTCTCCTGTGTGTAGACAAAGCGGTAAACATGGGGCCTGAACCACACAACCCATAAAGTGTCACACATCATGCTTTTATTCTGAAACCTCCACAAACCACAACTGAGACTTTACCTGTTGCCAGAAAAGCACCCGCTGCATCCGATTACCTGTCGAAACGTTAGTTCTCAGGTCATTTGTCTGAGCTTTATGCTGTGATTTGCAGTTAACTGCTGAGGTGAAGAGAGTACTCAAGTAAAAGTACTGTTACTTTAAGGACCCTTCCTACGGCCTCAGTACAAGAAGTAGCCAGAGGCAGGACAAAACTTAGACAAGTCAATACAAATGACCAGCAGTAAATAAAAAGTGTGACACCTTCACAAAGAAGGTTATGGAGGCTGGACTTTGCCTCGGAACAACATTTTATACCGTATAGTCTACATGACTTAGGCTAGTTGGAAGAGCACGGCCACAGAGCCGCAGCAGGCCGAAGCAGCGCGGACACAGTCACACCCGTCCGCGGCTGTGCTCACCTGTCTGCCGTGCTCACCTGTCTGAAGAGCTGATGTCAGCTCGGCTCTGCTGACACGTCCGTCCGCCTGTGTCCTTGTGCTCCTCGCGGGTTTTTGTCGCACACAGTAGACAGGTGCTGCATTAAGTGAATGCGTTGGAAGGTAAACGTTGCATCCCAAGACTCAGGAGGAGGCAGAGGTAACGTGGCTGTTACTTTCAGATTAAAGTATGAGAAAACTCATTTTCTTCTTCTGTTGTTTAATGGTTGGAAACAAACACATTTCTTCTAGAAGATCCATCACGCAGCTGTTGGTCACGTGACATAGCAGTTTGTCCAAGTACCCCTGGCTCTTGGCAGTAGCCACAGTCCTCCTACAGGACCAGGTCATGACCCCCAGACGTTCACCAACACCACAGGTGGACTTCCTGCAGCCTTCTAGACAAACAGCAGGTGCAGATTGTATCAGAATTTGCTGACACATTTAAGTAACGCCTGGAATGCAGGACTTCTACTGGTAAAAGTATTTGTACACAGCAGTATTCCTACTTTTACTGAAGTAAAGGATTTGAGTACTTCTTCCACCACTGGGGCTCATTTACTTTTGCCTGCCGCTGTGTACTGTACCATGTGACCTCTAGTGGCCCTAACAGTTATGATACAAGCAAAGTCAGGTAGTTTATAAAACAGTCAGCGGCTATTATCAGTCCCAGCCCGAACACCTGAGGCGAGTGACGGCTGATGTCAAGTCTGTACATTCCAAGAAAACATTTATTTGCTTTTGCTCTGAGGAAAGAGACTCTGACACACACAGTCCACTTTCATCATCTTCCCTCTGCACGTAAGCAAACAGCGGCCGACCTTCACATGTTCCCTTTTCTGACCGCCGGGCTGTGTTTACCCCTTCTCTCCATCCTCACACCACCACCCTTCTCAGCCCTCTGGCACTTTGCTGTTGTATGGAAACACAGCTAACCCTGCTGCCCTCTGAGCGGTCCTGTTAAACCAGCCAACCATCTGTCCACCCACCCACAGTCGATACAGCACCTACTGTTCATGAGCCTCGCTCTCTCACACACACCGGGGCTACCGCACTGAACATCCAGACGTCTTTGTGATTGAAACGCGTTGGAAACAAACTCTTCTTGCCTGTCACCTGAGTTTTACAGAGCTGCTCAGTGCACCGCTCAGACAAATGGCAGGATTCAAACAGAAACATGTTGAACAGATCAGATTCCTGCATCGAGATCATTAGAAACGTTCAAACAAAACACCTGTGTGAAAACAGACACTGGGCCCGAGTGTGTGTTCCATCACAACACAACAGCCTTGTGCAGAGGCCATAGGCAGATGGAGTGTGTTGTTGGTAGGATGTCAGACACACACACACACACACACCATTTCCCTGATTACCACTCTGACTCCAAGTGTTTCTGGTTGAACTCTGTGGATTAGGTCGCCGACTTTAACGTTCCCTCGGGGCTCAGTGTGTGTGTGTGTGTGTGTGTGTGTGTGTGTGTTGGATTAGTCTCCAGTTGAAATGTGAGGTCTGATCTAATCTGCAGGTTGCTGTAAACAGATGCAGTGATCCCACCGTCTGAACACAGTGTTCACCGCAAGTGTGACACACACACGCAGAAGATTAACACATCTTCGTCCTACTGATGGTGACAGAGTACACACAGACAGTATTAGTGACATGATTACTTCTATGTCCATTGGGCAACTCGTCAGTGATGTCACAGGCCCCGCCCACTTTGTTTTCTGCTCCAATTAGCCAAACTCAGGCACTGTGACCTCATGACCTCTGGTGTCAGCGACACTGCTGCCAGGACCAAAAAGCATTAATACTAATGCATCAAAAAGTACATTAGTATTTGTACAAATGTATTTATACTTGTTTCCACATACTCCCACACTCCTGTTGAACCTGTCATAAGGAAAGGGGAAGAAGAAGAAGAGGCCATTCCCCGGAAATATCAGGATCCCAAATCCCTGTATTCAACCACTTCATCCAGTACCTGAGTGAATGTGCTTCCTCATTTACCAGCTTTGTAAATGAAGCTGGATCTTTACACCAAATGCTGCCAGGTCAGAAGTTTATGAGGCCATATCAGGATACGATGAGGTTTCCCATGATGCCTTGAGGGAGCGAGGACACGCTGCAGGGAGCAGAAAGCCTCATCGCACATTAATGCTGATCTACAGTGACACCTGGAAGAGCAAATGGATGTCAGAGAGGCCGCAGAAGAACTGAGGGTTTTTCTGAGGAGACTGAAAACAGACAATATCAGAGAGCTGAAGGGCCGAGAAGGCGTCTCTCCCATGTTTTAATCATGGCGTTGCTTCATTTGTCACTGTGGAAGGCGAGGCTGGAAAACAGAGGAACATCTCGCTCCAGACTGGGAAAAATCCAGCAAAACCAGCCAACTCAGGCCACGGTCCTGACCTGGTCAACAGATCGTATGGCAGCACACAAACTCAGATACAATAATTAAAACAAAACAACAATAAATAGCAACAGTTCAGCTCTGTAGCAGGCGGCCATGTTTTTCACCCCACGAAAACCAAGATCAGGGACGATGCAGATCCATCTTTTGACTTCCAGCACCAGAAAACCGACCGACACAGCATCCTGTTCAAAAGCAGAACTGGAAGATGATTAAACAGAGGAACAAAGGCTGCAGAGCAACTTTTATAACCTGTTTTTAATAACCACATCCCGGTCGTCCTTTCAAATAAACATGAAACAAGTCTCATTAGGGCTGAGTGTCACTGGACGTTTGCTCTGAGAGAACATTTCTTTGACACCTCAGTGCAGCTCCCTGTTCTGGAGAAGCAGTGGGTTTGACTCCTCAGCTACCGATGTACCAATCTGACATGACTCTGCAAACCAGAAACCTGGGTGAGAGGATGGATTTACTATCCTGTGACACTCAGCCAGAGCTCAGATTAAAAAGAATAATAATAAGAAACCCTTATGAAAGCATTCATATCCCAGTAGAGGACAAAGAAAGGTCCTTTTAATGAAAATCACAAACTGTATAAATCAGTTTCCCTCCTCGCTCCACATTCCATCATGTTGTGACCGTTGTGATTAAGTGCGATCCAAGAGGACGGGCTGTGGACAGACCTCACCGAGGAAACGCACTCGTGTGCTGTTAAGATTCAGTCGATGGATTATTTGCCAGGTAGACACGTACGCAGAGCTGGAACAACTCAATTGGCAACTTGACAATTTATCTGCAATAAATATGATAATTAGGTGTTTAAATAAAACTAACAAAAACTGTTAGTTTCTCAGATGTAAAGATTTGCCACTTTTCTTATTTTCTTAACTCTATAATCAGAGAACAAACTGAAAGTATAAGAATAATTGTTGGTAGAAGTTCTAATACAGATTCGATCGTTCTGTTGTTCACTGCCGTCTGCAGCAGCAGTTCTGTGGTCAAACCTAAGAGCGAAGACAAACATGGTTTCATCCCAAAACAAATTTCAATCGAGTAGAAAAAAAAACGTACAGATTTGTAAGTTATAAATAAAAAAGGCCTGGAATGAAACCACAACAAAAACAAACCAAAGACTTTTACTTACCAATGAAAACACTCGTGTTCTGCTTTAAAATGCCCATAAAACACTCAGATCAACTGTTTCAGCTGATTACAGTCGACTAGGAGTTTTTAAATTTAAAAAAATCCTCCTCCTATTTCAGTAAGCTGATTAAATTCACCAAAACCCTTTTAATGTCACCACTGACCTTTGACCTCTTTAATACTGGCTGCTTTCAATGTTGGTAGTGGAGGAGGAGCTTCATACGTTTCTACTATTAGTGTCCTTGAAATGTCTTCATTTCAAAAGTAAAGCCGGATTCTGATTCAACTCGAGACTTTATTTCCTCTGGGAATGTTGTTCAGCCACGCTTGTGGAGAAGTTTCCCCACAGCCCTTCATGCCACAAAATAACCAAAAAATACTGAAACCCTCACCGTCTGTCCCATAGAGGTGATGTTTCCCGAAGTCCTACAGGGAAAAAAGACTCAAACATACCAAATCCAGCCACAGTCGACATCTTGGTCCCCACAGCAGCTAAATAAATATCACAAGTCACAGTCAAACCCCTCTTGTGTTTCTGTACATTGTGTCTGCTGTCCAGCCTGGGCAGGAAATAAATCTCATATCTGAACCGAGATGACCACATGACTCAACCTATCACCTCAGGGTTTGGTTCAAGGACACGACAGGTGCAGTCAGGGTCGGTACTGTCTGTACTGCGACTGTGAAGCCAGAGGGCTGCTGGTTCCAAACCGGGGCGGTGCTACTGACTCTCCAAAGGCAGTTCTGTAACTCTGAGAGGATGTCACCCCGCTCCCACTCACACCAAGTCCAAACCCAGCACCTAGACCCTGCACACCGAGGCCCGGGCCGCCAGCGGGCCGTGCCAGACCCTGACTCAGCATCCCTGTGTAGGCAGACCCCCCATAGGCAAGTCCCAGGCCGCCGTAGGGCCTGTGGGCATGATGTCCCGCAGCAGGCAGCACCACCGGCTGCATGTTCCTCCCCGGCGTGTTGAAGGCAAACTCTGGAGGGGGGCTGCTGGCCTTGGAGGGCGTGGAGGTCAGCGGGTCCAGCTCAGTTCCTGAGGAAAGCAACAGAGGAGGCAGGGAGGAGGGGGAGAGGGCGGCATAGCCCTCAGCAGGGCCCAGAGGGGGAGCAGCGGAGGAGGACAGGGCACCACTGAGGAGGGGTCTGGTCCAGTCATCTTTGAAGAGCTGGATAGTCAGCGTGGAGACGAGCGGCAGCAGGCGGTTGGTGACGTGAGCCAGGACCAGCTGCTCGTTGGCATCACGGCGGATACGAACATGAGCGGAGCCGGCCTGAAAGTGTGGGGGTGGGGGGAGGTGATTAGTACATTTAGGTACTTTCAAGGAAATAAGTGCTTTACAAAACAAGTCAGACAAGACAGTTTATGGTTAGTTTAGACAGAGTCTGTCCCATAAATGAAAAACTGAGATGGATTTTCTGTTGGTGAGCACAAACATCACTGTCCTGTAAGGACTGTGAAGACGAGCCCTATAGCTTTTCAGGATGTTCTAATTCTGTACCTGTGGCAGCAGATGCTTCTGCAAGCACCTGGGCCTGACGATGAGTTCTACAGATGACATTTGAAACAATCAGGTTCAATCAAATCAAATTTGGGACAGAATATGATATTTGTTGATGCTAAATCAAAATGTTGCTGGATTAAACTGTGGAAGCCTTGCTGGCCAGCTACACCCTCAGCACCCCCTGCCGACCGAGGAGGAGAAAAGGAGCTTTTGGGTTCAGGTGATTTATTGGATAAATTGATTATATGATCAGGATTTATGTGTGTTCATGGTTAACAGGTTGACATGTTTCTTCCTGTCAACAAATCCTTTTGCAAAGGCTCAACAATGTGTCGGCCTGTCTTTTCACTTCCCTA
>NW_018128277.1:24060-51341 GCF_001952655.1 Monopterus albus | reverse complement strand
TAAAAGTATAAAAACACCTCACAAATATGTAGTTTACTTTTAGAGATTCAGTCATTTCCTAAAACTGTGAATTTACCAGGGACTATTTTCAGTGGCGGATGAATCAGGCTTTGGATAACATGGTGCTTGTTAGTACGAGACATTTCAGTGTTAGATTCTGCCCATGGCATTTTTGACAATAAGAAAATACAGAATATTGCTTCATTCTTCACATTAACACATGGCTACTGGGTTTGAAATAAAAATGATTAAATATTCAGCTGGATTTTATTGTTGATGCTTTTCTTCCTCTTTGCAGCCATGACGTGGTCTTCATCAGCCCGTCTCTTAAAACAACCTTGAACAGCTGCTTAAACAAACACAACCATGTCTCCAACTCTTAAATCTGAGCACACAACACTAAACCAAGCTCCTAATTTTGTCCTTATTTCCTGCTTTCGCTGCCCTTGTGGGGACATTCAGCCCTCAAGTAGACAGAATCACACACACACACACACACACACACACACACACACACAGTGAGTCCCCCGTGGGGCAGGAGTGCAGTCAGAGGGTCAAATCAGTTTGGACAGCTGCTCTGTTAGCAGCTCGCCAAAAACCAACAGTTGTGTAACTGCAGCAGCATCATTGACAACAACAACAACAACAACAGGAGCAGTGGCATCCATAACATAAATAAACAACAACAAAAGCAGCATCCGAGGTAAACAGAGGACGCTGCTCCACCTAGAGGCAGCAGGAGGTATGTGATTTCATCCAACTGACATTTTCACAGATTCAAACCTACGAACGCCTCCTGCTGAGGAATACCGAGACCATTCTGCCTCCTCACTGCAAACATACCCCAAATCATAATGATAAGATATTGTACCATGTAGATAAGCTCATATTTTTAAAGAAAACCAGAGCTCAGTGTGTTGTCAGCGGGTCTGGAGCTGAGAGGATGTAGCACGCCATCTACAGCAGTAAACAAGGAGTGATATCTGACACAGCTCTAGTGACACAGTGGCCTAAAATCCTCCCTCCCATGTCCCATGTGTAGCTCCATCCATTATCTATATCTTTCAAACAGAAACAGTGAGAAGGTGAAATGACAAACCAACCGTAGTCACAACACTGGTAAACTCTCAGGCATTTCCAAAGTTTTGAGCTGACACATAACAAGCCTTGGGTTAAGAACAGCTGGAAGGAAGAAACTCGTTATTGCTGTACTTGAACAGAACAACTGTTAACTACAAAGAGATGTGTAGAAATCGACTTCTGACTTCTGTCGTTAGTTCGCCGTCTCGTTACTATGAGAGTGAGGCCGTGTTTACACTCGTTCAGTGGTCAGTAGGTTTGTGGTGTGACCTCCTTGTTAGATATCGGCCACTGAAAAGAAGACGACTACTTCACTCAACAAACCGCTGTCAGAAAGATGTCGGCAGCCAATCACAGTCCTCAAGCCTGATCGCCATCTAATGATCATCTATTAATTAATAGTGTCCGTCCTGACAGGACAGTGTGTTTCTGTAAAAAGACACAGATGTTGATGTGTGTGTGTATGTGTGTGTGTGTGCTTCCCAGGACCTCGGCCGCCCCCCCCCAGAGCCAGCTGGCCATGTTTGCCGTCTCTATAACATTGTGTGACACAGAAACATCAACGTTCCCTCCAAACACCACAGAAAGACAGAGAGAGGGAGGGAACATCTCCGCATGAATGACTCGTTCCTTCTTCTTGTCTGAGTGAACTAATCCATGCAGATCGCTGCTCAAACCGCCGAATGACTGAGAGGGGTGAATGAGATGGAGGGGGGTGTTAGAAACAGAGACAAACAAACCAAGCAAACTAATAGGAGGACAGCAGGAGGGAGGACAGAGAGGACAATGACAGAAAACAGGAGGAACCCAAAATGTTATGATGGGGAGAGAGCACAGACAGAGGGTCTGAGAGTTACTGCAGCAGGTCGACGTCCTGCCCCACAGCTCCACCTCTCAAACAACACAGGCCCAGCTTCACTGTGAGCTAGTACCTACCTGTTCATTTGTTGAGGAATTTTCCCCACTAAAGCACAAACTCCACCAGGGCCAGCTCCTGGGTTGTTTCCTTATGCTGTGTCCAAAACAGCTTTATTAGATTAGTTTACATTAACATCACAAGGTGCATTTTCTTGAGAAGTGAACCTAATTACCACAAACTGACTGAGAACCCTGGGCCAGATCTTTTTATTAGCGGCACTAGGTGCTGGGCTGGGCTCTGTGTCTCGGGATAAGTTCCTGAAGCTGCTGCGTGCTGTGCTCACAGCCGCGCTGAAGCCATGAACTCTACAGACTTTTGTAGACAGTTATAGGTGAAGTGTTGAGTTTTTATAGGACGGCAGCGCCGGCCCTGACACACGACACACAGACGGCTGAGCCTCCATCACTAGAAGACACATCTAAGTAAAATCCTATTTTAATGATGAACCTGTTTCAGCCAATCAGAACGCACTGTGCTGTGCTCTGCTTGTTAACTAACAGCTACAGACATGCAACATGAGAAGAGGTCTGGCTCTTTAACGTACCAGAGATCCAAAGCCCACCGTCCAGAAGTGCTCATTGCGAACCTCCAGCACGCCGTCCAGAGTGGACACCTGAGTGGACACACAGCAACAATCAGCCGACAAACTTCACACGCTGACTCTGTGTAAACTTAAAACCTTGTGGGCGTTGAAGCCCATAAATTTAACCCAACACAACCTGGTGCTACGACTACCACACTTGATGTGGAGGCTGTAGGCTGAAAGTTAAATAATTTCACAGTAAATACTAGAGTTATATAAAGTTATAGTCAGCCCGGAAGAGAATCATCTTTTCATAGAGGTATTAAAATTACAATTTGTCATTTGTGGAGTGAAAATTCCTTTTCTCTTTCCACAACGTCAGAACTCTGAAGTAAAAACAAATCAAGCCCATACCTCATTGAAAAGGGTTTTAAAACTAATGATATTGTTGTTTTCATACAGGGTTAGGTATTAGGGTTAACCCAGTGACAGTGCTTCACCTCTCTGAGCAGTTTGTCCAGCTGGCCGATGATGTGGGACGGCGTCGTCTGTGAACGAGACAAAACAAAAAAACATAAATGCCCTAGTGCTCGTCACTTCCTTTACTGTGCTCCTTCTTATTCTTCATGCATGTTTGTGGCAACTGTCAGACAAACAGCAACAAAAGGCACTACAATTACGATTAAAGGCGGACAACACAGCGTGCAGGGCTCCACGTGGCACAGACACATTTGTGTTACCTGCAGCAGCACTTTGCCGCTGTAGACGCTCATGGGGTACATGGTACCAAACGTCATGAGGGCGATGGCGACTGCTGACACCGTGTCCACTGCATTGTAGTTACTGAACACAACAAAAGGAAATAAACATTGTAAACATAAGGCACTAACACAAGAGGAAAAGAAACAGAAAGACAATGCAATACACAGACAGGTGACGGTGCAGTTATGGTGAGAAATAAGATAAATAAAATAACAACACAGCATCACAGAGAAAAGACTTTAGCCCTGATTTAAAGGAACAAAGTCGGAGGAGACCTCAGGTCACTTCACCCACAGTGAACACTGCTTCTCCGAGTGCTGCCTATGAGAGCGGAGCGGTTCTGGAGTCGTCTCCATGTTTTCAACTGTGTTCTGACTTTTACTGTTATTATTTAAGTCCTGGTTCGACCGTGTAAACCACTCACTAGTGCTGTGTGAACCACTTACTTAGGCCTTAGTTAATGTGCTCACACGTACAAACAGTGGGTGGGAAAAGGGCCGAGGGGCAGACACCAACAAACCCAGATAGAAGATGTCAAATAGAAACATTTTAACCTCAGATGTTCAATCTCTCATTAGTTAGGCATTTCATAACCACCAAAGTGCCCCTGGCTCCTTACGAGTACATCGCCTTGTTTACTGCTCATAGATTTAGAGCAGATCACATGATCCTCCTCAACAGATGGTGTCTCCTCAATTGTCATGAAACAATAAATGCTCAAATTTCTCAGAGCACTTTCATGCCTTCTCTTGCACATTGGCCAAAAAGATGATTGAAGATTATGCAATACTGGCTCCAGAACAGCTACTAAATGGACCTGGGGGTGAATCTTTTCTCAGCTGTTGTTTCCAAGATCAAACATGAACTCTGATCCTCGGCTCTTAAGCAAAAAAGACAAAAATAAATTTACAATTCCATGACAAGTGGGCAAAGTCTGTCTGTTGAGGAAGATCATGTGGTAAAATCTAAAGGAAATGCTCCAAAACAGAAACTGAGACCACTGACACTATTCCATAATCTGAGAATCACACAGCTGTCATTTTTTATCGCCTTCAGCCTTAATGATTCAAGGGACGAGAGGAAGTCACAGCGTAAAAACCTGAGTGGGTCTGTTTCTGGTCTGTTTGGGGATTTATCAGCCACAGACAGAGATGAACCCTTACTTGATTTCTATGAGCGTGTAGGTGATGCAGAGGGACAGAGCTCCTGCCATGTTGATCAGGACAAACGGGTTCATACGAGGCAGCAGCACACTGCTGAGGCCTGGAATGATGCCGCACAAACTGTACACACAAACACACATTCAAAAACAAACACAACAGAAACCGGATTAGTGTGCATGATCACCTTAAATTAAAGTACCATTATAAAGACACGTTGGGTTTGAGCCACATTAAGCAGTGCAACACATCTCATTACAACATGGGAAACTAAATGAACAATGTGTAGCTGAGTGTCTCCTTTATTAAACCACTTATCATCTGGGATTTTCATGCATAAACGTCTCAAAACTCTACAGATAATGGAGCAAAAAAAATAAAAACAATGTGTGTTAAGTGAGTGTTACTAAACCTGTTGAAACTCACCGTCAGGCATGGAAAATACTGTGGCACAGCAAGTCTTTAATTATCTTTACCAACACTGATGATGTAAATGAGCACAGCTGTGTTAATCTGAATGTTAATCTACAGCCAGTAAGAACATAATATATATATAATATAATTATGTAAAACAGATAAACCTGGCATACTGTATGCTGCACAGGAGGGACACACATCAGCACTCTGAAATCAGGGCTGCAGTTACAGTGACCTGTGACCTCTGACCTGACCATCCAGGGGAAGCTAAGCAGGGGTGTGTGTGGGGCATGTGTGCTCTCGTCTCGCTGTACTCTTTGGGATACAACCAGAACACTGCGAAGCTCAATCTGTGACCTCATGTCCACCATGTTGACCGCAAGCAACCTTTGACCTCAGAGGAAACCAATATGTACACACACACACACACACTCTGACACAGGTTCACAGTGTAGGCAGAAACACTGTCAGGAGTGTGTGTGAGTGTTGAGTCGGTGTAAGTAGATACATCCTGTTCCCACCTGTGACTGAGTTCTGCTGATGGAGAGAGAGAGAGAGAGAGAGAGGGGAGGAGGAGGAGGAGGAGGTTTTTACCTTCCGCTCAGATCTGCCACATGTTCCTGAAGCCAACTGCTGCTGGCCGCTATGGAGAGAGAGAGAGGGGGGGGGGCATTAATATACGACTTGTCTCCTAATTCACTACGTCAACATTAATAAACACAATCTCTTAACAAAAATCCTCCTCAATCTTTAAAGGTGTCTCACAAGTGCCTGGTTTTCTTTTCAGCTGCAGGAACCTACCAGAACCTACCAGAACCTACCAGAACCCGACTGGCCATCACAGAAGGCGGTGCTTGTCAGTATCAATAAATGAAAATTGAAAAACAGTGACAACTGCTGCGCTCAGCTCAGTGCAGCACAGATACATTCTTGCTCTGCACAACACAGAAATGGGTTCGGAGCGCGGCGCCCACCACGTCCTGTCTGAAAGCCCCTTTAGACGACACTGCAATGCCCGAAGGCTCAGCGCTAGGTATCCTCCCATCCTGCTCTGACCCAAGCGTGCATGTGTGTGTGGACGGGGGTTGTGTTTGTTTTGCTAGCAGGGTGAGTCAGTCCAAACAAACATTTTAACAGTGACTTATTTATGATCTGCGGGTGCAAGGAGGATGTAACAGTGTGTCTGTGTGTGTTGGCATGCCTCTCTTCCCGCCTGCGCCCCTGGCTCACTACATCACCACTGTCTGGAACATGGTTGCATAACGCACTTTTAGTCTCTGTCAGTGGGAGAGAAAGTGTGTGTGAGAGAGACTGTGTGTTACGGCATAGTTTAGTTTCTGTTTGTGCATCGTTTTCATCCCCCCTTCCTTCCCAAAAATGTCAGATGTTAAGTGATGTTGAGACGGCTGTGAATGCAGAAGCAGACAGTTGACAACACACACACAAACACACACTGACCTCGTTCATCAGTGAACTGCTCATACAGACAGTGAGTCAGCTGGAGAGGAGAGGAGGAAATGTGAGGAGAAGCACATGACTCTGTTACATCAGATTAATGCCAGTCTCCTCATCTCCTTCCTTTCTACCTTTTCTCATTTCCTTGCCTTGGCCTGTTACTTCCAAGGAAGGAGAAAAAGGAAACGTGGTAGGCTGGGCACGAACAGGCACAAGCATCATTAGATGGAGATGTATTATAATATTAGTAAAAGTCCACCCACATGGACACTCTGCTGTTTCCTCCTCCTCTGTCCTCTCTCCCTATGTATCCTTGATCTCTGTCCACCTGCTGCCTGACATATGTTTTGTCTGAGTGTGATTTTGTCCCTATAAATGTGTGCACATCTGTTTCTACATGCATGTCTCTTTACATGTTTCTATCCAACTGTGTGTGCAGGTAAAAATTAGAGTGTGTGACAGAGGCAGCAGTCTGTGTGTGTGTGTGTGTGTGTGTGTGCGTGCGTCAGCAGCAGACTGAGCCTCAGTAGGTTAATATGTCCTGGGGCCCACACTGGCCTGTGAATATGTCTGACCTATAACTTGTGTGTCTCCACTGTTTAACAAATGTGTGCTGAGTGTTTCTGTGTTTGCATATAAAGTCAGGATGGAATGCGGGTCCTGGACTTGGTCTGTAACTGATGTGTTTATTCAAGTGTATACGTGTGTGTTTGTGTGTGCGCTGGTTCTCTATTTGTGAGAACAGGAAACAATTTTAGTAAACGAGGGCATTTTGTCCTTGCAAAGACAATAACACCCTTTGTTGGGTATTTCATCTTAAAGCCCGGGCCCCGTTTCCACCTGGTACTGAGGTGATTCTGTCAGCAGTGTGACTGGATCATCAGTGGGGTGGGGCTGGCAGACTTGTCAACAGACACGGTCTGCTCCAGATCAAGGAAAGCAATGCCACAAATTAACATTCATTTTTAAATCACTTTTTGCAAAGAAGGACTTGTTAGCTTCTGCTACTCCTGGTAGCTTTTTGCTGGGCTTCCTCATGTTAGCAGGAAAAGGACTGTGGCAAGCAGTGACAACAGAGGGTCAGTTTGCCTTGTCTATATACCACTGACTGGATATAAAAGATGGACGAAGCCTATTGGTTTTCTGAAGAGCAGCTTTGAAGCTCAAGTCTGGCCGTCGCCATCTTGGTGGCGTTTCCCTCCACCTGCTACAGCTAATCCAAAGATGGGCACAGACGTGGCATGGATATCAATGAAGGGACCTGGGTGCCCACATGCAAGTCTGCTCAGCTGACGGCCCACCCCAGAGAGCCATGTGGCTCTGATCTAGCTCAGACACCTCTGGGCAGCCTGTCCTCCTCCACTGGTTAGTGCCTCTCCTCCGTGTTTGTTTTGTTGCCTCAAATTTAAGGTCAAACATTGTTTTAACCCATCAGTCGTGTACCCTTCTCCTTATACACTGTTCACTGAATGAGTAAGAGCATCCTGTGGGTCCTTTTGGTTTCATTTTACATCCACTACTGATGCTGCTAGATACGCCAGCACATTCATTCATTAACCTTAACCCTAACCAAATGGCGAGGCGATAACCTATGCTAATTAGGAACTACTGACACACGCTTTCAACTTACAAACCCATGGGATTCATCAGTATAAGAACACAGTGGTTTAAGAACTCGTTCATGAATCAGACATCGACTTTTCTTAAGAACAACTTACTAATAAAACACTTAAGATGTGGCCCAGTGTTTTTGCCATTTTCCAGCATTTTAATGGCTAAACAATCAGCAGTTTAACTTGACCAGAGCAGTGACATAAATATCAGCCTTCTAGTCTGACAGATACGCTGAAACACGTTTGCTTTAGATCCAGTTCAGAAGCTGCAACCTTTTGAACAAAATATGAAAAACATATTGTTGTGTCTTATGACTACACAGCTGTGTTTGGCTTTATAACTGACTGCTTTCTGCTATTAGGAAGGGACTGACCTCTGACCCCACTGCTTCCATTCATGGTTTATCTACTGACAGAACAGTGAACAAACATTTCAATTTACTTCAATAATCCCCAAAATTTAGCGAAAGCCAAACTGTGTCTGTTCCCCAGTGAGGGCAAGGATTATCAGCCCTCCACTGTCCAGAGGAGAAACCCCAAAGACACAGACATCACTAAATCCACCCCGCCTGTTTGAAAAAACAAAAACCAGATGTGATGTGTTCTGTCCACACTGAAGGTGCATGTGGTGTCCTCAACAGAGTGGGATGAACTGGGGGGAGAATGCTGACTGTACCTTCTGAGACGTAGGCAAACGGTTTGTTCCGGACAGACAGCAGAGTCAACAGGTTGAAGAAGAGAGCGACGAAGGTCCCGACCAACAGACGACCACTGCAGAGACAGACACTGTGTGTTTGGAATCGCATGCTGACAAATTCATCATCAGTGCAGGAACATATACCACAGTGTTGTCACAGTGCTGCTGAAACACTTTCAGGACAGAGTATTGGTTATGTGTGGTATTTACCATTTCTATGCATCTTAATCATAACTTTTCTAATATATCTCACACACACACACACACACACAACTGTACTCTTCAACACACTAATCACGTGGGGCGATCCTTTTAAGAGCCTTAAAACTGGTCCGAACAATCAGCAGGAGGTGAAGGGCTGCTGACGGTGAGCCACAGTAACTGGATGATAAACCCCTACGCTTGCCCAAACAGATTAGAGAGCGAGAGGGAGAACGTGTGCGTCTGTCTCTCTACCCAGCAGACACCTGTCCCTCTGGTCAGCGGCCGTCTCTCATGCTGTCCAGTCACATCCATTCAGAGAAGGAGAGAGAGACAGCGAGAGGAAAAGGGGAGAAACGAGGGGGGTAATCTCGTCACAGGAGACGGGTTTAAGTCTCATTCTGTTTTAGGTTATAAAAGCCACCACTAATCCGTTTTAAAATGGAGAGAGAAGGGAAGGCGATGGAGGAAAGGAAGGAAAAGAATGAGCAGGGCAGGTGATGTGCTCAGACAACACAACAAACTAATACACAGCCTCAGTTTGGCTCATTATAAACTAACAAGCTAGAAGTCTGATTAAAACATCTTTTCTGGGCCTGTGACACTGTGGCAGGTCTGTCATGAAGACTCCTGCTCTCCAGGATGTTTCTCATGTCTTAATCTGCCAGTTTTTGCCCAACCTCTCTCAGTAATTAGTCAGGCAGTAGTGTCAGAGACACGCAGACAGATGAAGTGATTTAGAGGTTAAAAAGCTCCACAGCTAAGTCTCTCACCGGGAGCACCCCCCCCCCCCCCCCCCCCTTTTTTTTTTTTTTTTTACATTTTATAAAGAATGGTTGTTTGCTCACTGGCAGAGCTGATGTGACCCTGAGGACAGTGTTCAGCACGGCCTGCATGCGTCTCACTAACTCTGCTGGTGTGGACACACACACCATCAAGGTGACAGTAACAATGCGCACATAAGTGTCAGTCACCTACTGCATTTCTGTCCGTCTGGCCCAGATGTTTGGGGTGTTCTGCTCCGACAACAGCTGGAACTCTGTGTGTGTTTGTGAGGAGAGACTGTGTGTGTTTGTGTGTTTGCATAACACTTACGTATGGACCTCAGGCTGCTCCATGAAGCGCTCCACACTAACAAAACAGAAACAAACAGTCAACAACGCTGGTCAGGTGGGACTACTCTGCCTGTGTGTGTGTGTGTGTGTGTGTGTGTGTGTGTGTGTGTGTGAGCCAGACACAGTGATCAAAACAAACAAACAAAACAGGAAATACATTAACACACACTGTGCATGAAAAAAAGAAAACTGGCACAAACACAGAATCTGGTCTCCTCCCCCTGTGCTGCTGCCCCACTGAGCTGTTCACGACGTGCACTGTGTCCTTCAGCCAGAAACAAAGACAACGGCACAGAGCCAGAGAAATGCTCACTTTATCAAGTAAAATGTGAGAAACCAGCAGCAATGATCATCACTGAGATTAAAGCAGCATCTCATTTTCCTCAGTGCTTCCAAACAGGAGAGCATTACTTCCTAACAATATCACAGCTGTTATAATGAATCAGATAGTTCATTATCAGTAAATTGATTAATGAACCATTCTGACAATTAACTGCCATGTATCAAAGCAAAAGTGGCAACCGCTCTCTGACTACTGGTTCACACACTTCTTGGCCTCATTAGTCATCTGTAATTATAAACTAAATATCTTTGGACTTCTGAATCATACGTCATGTCATATACTGTACAGGTGAATCAGAATTAAATTACCCAGCCAAACACTACTGTCTCTACATGGACACCTGGGAGTTCATCACCTCCTGTAGCAAAATCCTCCTCCTGGAAAGTGTGTGTGAGTCAGTTTCAGCAGTGTGTTCACTGCCTGAGCTCTGGTTTGGAACAGAAGTGCTGACCCAAACTATGTGTGACTCATTTTAACAAACACCTGCTCAGCCATCAGAGACACGGTTTTCTACCGTTATGGACAAAGCAAAACAAACACAGTTACACTCAGTCAAAGTATAAATGTCTGCTAAGCCAAACGCACATGCACGTGCACAACACAGTGTTAACAGGCAGCGAGCCACCTGCTTGACCTGCATGTGTGTGGCATTATTCTGGAAATTCACCCCTCCCTTCCCTGAGAACTGACCGCTAGACAACCCCACACAGGGCCTGGAGGTAGGGGTGTGTTCATGTGTGTGTGTCATGCCACACAGTCCTCCCCTTTAAGACTAAATCCAAGGCCACCCCTTTAAAACAGTGTTGTGCTCTCAGGTGGTGAGAGAAAAACAACACACTGCTGCGACGCACCTGGCCAAAAGGTGTGTCATTACTCATGCATATTATAAAGCAACACCTTTATGTTTTTACTTACTGCATCTAAACAGGTTCAAATCTGGAGTCATTTACACTTTAAATGTGCCTTTACACTTTCCTGTGATTTACTATGAAACCAACTTCTGTAAGACTTTTCTTTACAGGTCTGTAAATTCCAGTTTATTTCCAAATAATTTCCAAAGCAGCTTTCTGGAAGAAACCATTTAAACTGGTACTAGTTATACATAATATTAGAGAGTAATCAGTTAGAGAAATGCTAAGTTAGCACAAACCTGAGGGGTTTATTTGGAGGACAAAAGGTCACACACTATGTGACATTTGGACAATCTGGGTTATAATAAACTAAACTGTTTGCTGTTTTAGATGCCACTGAAACTTCCTGAGGTTCAATTACTACAGTTTCTGAACTGTCTGAAGAGAAAGCAGAGCTGAGCGTGTAGAGAAACGCACACCTGCGTGGAGCAAAGCACGGTCATGGAATTGATCATCGGAGGGAAAAAACAAAGACAAAACAAGGAAACAATTGGAAATATGAATTCTGCTGATGGGCTGGCTAAGAAAACAACTGAAATATTAACAGAGGGAGACAAAGGCTACGTTCACACTGCAGGTCTTAATGCTCAGATCGGATCTTTTGCCGAAATCCGATTTTTTTGCGCTGTTGTTCACACTGTCATTTAAATGCGACTGCCATCTGTCTCATGTGTGAACGGTATACAGCCCTGAGGTGACCCGCATGCGCAGAAGAGGACGTGACGTCAGACGCAGCGTACTGTGTTTGCGAAAATAAAAATGGATGCTGCTCGTGATAGCATGTGCGTAGCGATGTACCAGTTAATGTGCAATCGAAATGAAGAAACAATAAGAAGAAGAACAACAAGGAGGAGGAGAGCATAAATATTGCTTATGGCCTCGCCTCCTCCAGCGCAGAATTGTGACGTCTGTCGCATTTCAATGACATAAAAATCGCATGAAATGCGACCTGGCCGTTCAGACTGAAGTCGCATTGCAAAACATTGGATATGTATTCAATTTAGGACCACATATGAAAGTGGCCTGGGCCGGATTTGAAAAAAATCTGATTTGTGCCGTTTACACTGTCATAAAAAAATCGGATATGGGTCACATTTGGGCAAAAAGATCGGATTTGAGCTACTTCAGCCTGCAGTGTGAACGTGGCCAAAGAGGGAGCCAGAGGATCTTTACGAGGCTCTAAATCACTGTCTGAAGGAGGAAACAATATGATTTAATTCATTACACATATTTAGTATTTCATCGCCGACATCACCGAGTCACGTGTTAGGGAGGCATACACACCTCTCTTTCAGGATGAACAAGGCTCCCAGTTGAACAAGAACAGTGGAGGTGAACACGGCCACAACTTCCAGTCGTTCAAACCTGGAGAGAGACAGAGAGACGCCGTCAACCCCGACACACCAACCCACTCACCCAGAGGCCGACAGTCTTCCACAGAGCAGACCCTAAACACGGTTTCACATAATCAGCATCACTCAGAATCTCCACATCCATCAGTTTAGAGAAAACATCAGCCGGTAGGGAGTAACACAGCGAGTCAGCTGGCTCTTGTTCACAAGTCCAGAAGGCACAGGGCACAACTTCACACACCACCACTGGGGTTAGTCTTCCATGGTTTACAGGTGTAGCTAGCCTTTATAAACTAAGTGGCATCTCTGTAGCAGGCTCGCCGTTGTGCTACCAGCTCGGCTACTAGTCTGTCACTCACTGTGCTGTGGGACGGAGCTGTATACTGAGCAAACCAGCTGAAGTCAGACTGTCTTTATGGACCCATGGCGTTATATTTCAATCCAAACTGTAAAAGCAAAAAAATAAGAATATGAAAAGGAGCCCAGCCTATGAGAAAAGCCATATTTCTAGGTGTGATCTTCATGTCCAACCTGAGAATCTCTCTTCTTCCAGCGTGACATCAGCCCTGACCTGAAGTCAGGCATTCGTGATTTCCAAGTCTTGTGTCATATAGTATGTGGATGTGCTTGTTGAGACTAATGTTCATGCACAGGAATAGTTTGATCTTCACTGGCAGAGACATAATGTATATAACTGACTAAATCCTAACCGCTGACTTGACCCTAGTTCTACTCCAACAGGGTTTAAAGAAGCTGCTACTGGTTAATCCTTTACAGGGAACTCATTAAAATACTTGGAAATTTAAAATTTTTGGCCCTTGACCATTACTGGAGGTTATGACACTGTTTTTAAATTTTAACTTTTTAAAAATATTCATAATAATCAGGGTAATAATTTTCCCAAAAAGTATAAATATAAACATATTTTTAAAAACAAGATAAAGCTGAAGTCAAATTAATTTTAACATAAAAATGTACAACAATAAAACACTACTTATTTTCAACAACTGTTCATGGAGGATGCCCACTGAGGTCACCAAATAAAGGGTTAAACTGGTCAATCTGCTGCTCAGCCACTGGTCTGTTAGGGGACACGCACACACATGCACACTGTAGTCGCTGGCAGAAACACACACTAGGATGTAAACTCAAGCATAAGCCTACACACACACACACACACACACACACACACACACACACACACACACACACACACACACACACACACACACACACAGGACGTATGGGAGCACAAGTGAAGCTGAAAAGTAGATTTCCACTCGATCACCAATCTTCTACACCTCAAGGTCAGAGGTGACCCGTCAGCAACAAACACAGTTAGCTGACCATCACACACAAACAGTAATGTGTTTGCAGTGTGTGTTAGTGGGAGGTGACAGTTTCTTGTAAAAACACACGTGGAGCCGTGTTTTTTCAGCAGGTCAATATGTTCTAATATAATCAGAGTCCAATTCTGGACTGTTGTTCAGCTAACACAAGATATTTCAAGGTAATTAGGCAGTTTTCACTACTTATTATTCTACACAGTTGAATAATAATCACCGATTGATGATTATAATTCAATCACTGTTAGCTGCTTGTGTGCAGCACCTGTGCAGCAGACTCTGGACAGGAACTAAATGCAGATTTTATCCAAATATAACACGTCACCAAACTCTGCTGAAGTACCGGGGACGGGTCAGACTCAGTGCAGTGGACAACGTGCAGCAGATTTCATGGTGAACTCACCCAAATGAGTAGCCCTGACTGGGTTTCTTCATGGTCACCCAGGAACTGATGAGGCAGGTGATCAAACTGCAGGCCAAAGGGAGGAGAAGGGGACGGATGGAAGGGTGAGAGCAGGGGAGGACGATGAGTGGTGATTGATGGAAGGATGGAAAACACGGGAACACCGAGAGACAACAGAGCAGAGAGGGGCACATAAGAGAAGAGTCAGTGAGAGACACGTGGCCGACAACAGAAACACAAACAGCAGAGGTTGGCTTGAGTTCACATCTCGTTTTGTCCATTTTTTTATTCATTCTACTCTGAGAATTCATTTTTCATGAGTGGAAGTTCTCCATTAAACCAACAAAGCTCACATATGCTTCTGTTTCTCTACTTTGTAAAACAGAAAATAAACTGTGTGTGTAGCAATCTGGTGATTAACCGATTCATTGACTGGTCTCTAACATCTTAGAAACCATGTTAGAGAACATGTCGGCCTTCGTCGGGGCTTTCCCTTCTCACTGATCCTGTTTGTGATTTTCATGGACAGGGTCTCAAATCTCTGCCATTTGTTGGTTTCATCAGACTGTGAGCTTCTACAAGCACTCACAACATGTCACCGGGGAGATGGATGTCTGGACTACCTTACTGAACCTGCTGCCACCACGACCTGCCCCCAGATAAGCAGAGGATAATGGATTGATGGATGGGCAATGAAAAATGACCTCAAAATTTCCCCGATTTGACATCTTTAAATTCTGAGGAGATACAATTTACTATCAAACACGAAAAAATGAAGCGGGAAATCTTCACTTGTGAGAAGCTGGAACCAGAAAAGGTATTTTTGCTTAAAGAATAATGTAAAGAATTCATTAATTATTATTGCCTCACAAGTGACACACACAGATATTATAAAGTCTGAGTGATTTGTTGGTTTGTAGAGACATTTCTGGACAAAGCCTTTCAGGCTTGAACGTGATCATTTATTACATTCATATGCAGAATGTTTTGGGAATAAAGGTGAGAAGAGGAAACGCGACAGAGGATGTTAGAACACACTCACCTGAAGAGGTCGAAGAAGGTGAGGTACGTGTAGGCCCTTAAGGCTGAAATGACAAAACAGAGACTATCACAATTCAAATACACGTTTTAGCACTGTGAAGGCACTGTGGCCCTAGTAACCCTTACTGTTTGTGAATCACCAAACAATGCAAATATATACAGTTTAGAAAAGTCAAGGTGATTTTCAGGATTAAAATTGTCTAGCCACCACACAACAGTGGTCTTCAAGTTGCTTCCTAACCAAGCAAGCAAACAGGCAAGCTGAAGGTTCAGTTAGCCAGTTAGCAGGCTAACTAGTTAGGTAATCAGCTAATCAGCCAGCTGCAGAGAGATCCCAACTGTCCTGGCCTTAAATACTCAGTGTCAACCTGTCAGTCAGCCAGTCAGCCAGTTCATCTGTCTGTCTTAATACCCACCAACCAGCTCTGTGTAATCAGGCTCTGCTGTGGGGGATGAGGAGAGCGGATTAGAGCGGCTTTGTGCTGAGAGGAACATTTTGTTTCCCCATCAACGGCGTCCATGTTGGCCAACCTGAAGCCATGTAATCCTGACAGAGAGGCCTGTGGCAGAGATCCCAAGAGACAGACGAACAGCGAAAGAGAGAGACAGGCAGGTGGACTGAGGGTGAGTGACAGGCCGACAGACAGGGAGCGAGAAAAAGAGGCTAAGAGGAAGACAGATGGATGGACTGAGAGATCGAAGCAGATCGACAGGCAGACAGCAAGGTGAGAAGGCGGGCAGACAGGGTGATGGACATGTAGACAGGCAGGTAGAGGGAATGAATGAGAGACAGCCCCTACACTGGTGAGCTCAGAGCGCCTCGCCTAGAGATGGCTAAATAAACTGAAGAAAGCAGCTACACGTTAGAATAAAAATCTTATAAAGGTTATTTGTTTTACTCACTATGAACCTCCTCATCAAAGCCGGTTCGCTACACGGCTCGTCCTACCCAACCAGGAAAACACCCCCTTTTCACATTGAGACTCCAAATGTATAACAGGAAGCCTGTGTTATGAACTACACATGGAGTTTGAATGACTCAAGGGGGAGTCTATCAGAGCTGGAAGTGAAGTTGCATTATGGGAAGTGTAGGATCCAGTGTTTTCAGAGTTTGGCCCTACTGTAGACACCCTGACTCCAGACCTTTCGTTGACGCCCACATTTCTGATTTGTTCAG
The DNA here is from genome assembly GCF_001952655.1 of Monopterus albus. Lineage (NCBI taxonomy): Eukaryota > Metazoa > Chordata > Actinopteri > Synbranchiformes > Synbranchidae > Monopterus > Monopterus albus. Next base: position 34,826 of record NW_018128277.1, on the reverse strand, counting down.
TGATTCAGAGGTCTGGTGTTGTGCTTACTGAGGGCAAACGCTCAGAGCGTTGTAAGAAAGCTACCTGCCTACTCGCCATAGCTAACAAGCTAGCTATACCAATAAAAAAAAAGGCAACCAAGATGGCGACAAGCGTGCCACAGCTGGACAGGGTGTTTTAAAGACAACTGTGACAGTTTCTTTTACCATTTATTGAAACTGTTGAATGTGAAGTTGTTTTATGGTTTAATATTGTTTTAATGCCTACACTTCTCTATGCTGTTTAAGGCTGATCTTTCTTTCACTGCACCTGGCTGTTGTTTTGATATGCAGCGGCTGATCTACACGGGGATCGATGTGGTTTAATTCGGTCTCGTTGTGTTGGATTAAAAAGCAGCAGACAATAAAAGCAATAAAACCACAAACGTTGACATCACAGTGACCCTGAACCAGACCCGACCAAACCGATACCCAGGCTGAAATGTCCCCTCACTGTGCTCGGATAGGTTTACATATACACCACAACGCAGAGACACACACAAGGATCCTTACTGACATAACACACCCCCTAGCCCCTTACCCCAACCCTAACTAAACCTGAAACCTAGGGTGAACCCTGTAAGGACCAACTACAATGTCCTCACAACGATGGTTTCAAACTAAAACAGGAAGACACAGAGAGAGGCAGGTTCAGTTTCTTTATAAATGTCCTGCTTACAAACACCGACACCCAGAGGACGCGAGGACCTGATACGAGAGCAACAAACAGCAGCTGGACATTATTCATCTGTAACACGGGAGAACATGATACACAGGTTCAACAGAAATACAAACACACAAACACTGATGCAAATGTGGAGAAACTGACAAAAGACACATGCACATATCAACACATGTACAAACATGGACACACACAGGGGCCCCGTGAGGCCTGAAGTCAATACCCAGAACAGAATGAAGGATTAAAATCCCTTTGTCTTCAGAAATGATCGATAGAGGAGGAGGTTTGACCGTCCACTCACTCTTTGCTTCATTTCCCAGCTTTGTTTTATGTTGTCATTTCTTTCACTGTGTTCTTTCTTTAATTCCTCCCACTTTACATGTCCTTTAAAACAGCCAATAACAGAGGGGGAAATGGAGAGGGACAGGGCAGGAAGGAAGGAAGGAAGGAGCGGAAAAAGAAAGGGAGGAAAGCGTGAGGAGGTAGGAAGGGAGGAAAGAGGAGGTGGACAGACAAATGAGAGGAGAAATACAAGCAGGAGGATGAATATTTAATGCTGTCTGCAGAGGAGCAGCCCAAACACACACACACACACACCAGCAGAGTAAAGTAAAAGAAACTTACTTTGCTACAGGAGCTCGTAATGAACCAAAACCACAAGTTCAATGTGTTCAGTGTGTGTTTGTCACATGACAGTTTGTTTAGCATCAAACCAAGTGCACCTAGTGTCTCCCACAGTCGCACTGACAAACACCAACAGTGCAGTAAAGCTGAAATCAGGCAGATGAGAAAGAACTAGAGGCGAACACAAGAACAGAGTGGTGAACCTGACAGAAAGCACTGGGCTCATACTGGGCTTGTTTCCTGTTTTGGGGTTTAACAAAGCTCCTAACAGTCAGTGGTTCCCATCAGTGCAGTGTGTCAACTCCAACAAGGAAAACTGCGCATAGTTTTAATCAGCACCTTTTGTTTTGACATCATCATCTTCGGGTCCACTGGCTTCACAGGTAGATCTGAATCTTTAGCCTTGTGTGCAGCACAGAGTATTAGAACTGTTCAGGACTGAAATGTGGCAAAGTTTGGGTCAAACCCTTCAGAATCAAAACCCAGTGGCCACATCAGGCAGCGGGGCATCACATGATGTCTGTAGTGGAGGCCTTCCCACACGGTACCCAGTCTGAAACATGCTGTGAAAAACCACCCAAACCTGATGCCTGAACGCCACAGAGTCACGACGGTCAACGATCAAACGTTTTCTAACTCAAATAAATGTGTTGCTTTTGTGCTGTCTTCAGTATGTCTTGCTCATAATCTTCTGGCCTTAAAAAGACTCAGCAAGACGCACACACAGAGACAGACACACAGACAGGGGCAGGAGCTGGATGTGCTAACCACAGCAAACAGCAGCTTAGTGTCACTGGTTCCGGCAAAGAGTAAACTGAGACCCAGAACACACACACACACACACACACACACACACACACACCCAGCGGGTCATTGTGTCAGGCCAGCTCGTGTGTGCTGCAGATGTAAACTAAAAGCTTCTATCGAACGCCTCAACTGCTGCGGCGAGGAGGGTCCCCAGGGCAGAGGAAGAGGAGGAGGAGCGAGCAAAGGAAGACAGGATGAAGACAGTAACGTGAGGAGAGGAGAGCCAGACCAGAGAGAGAGGAGAGAAGGAGGGAGATGAAGTGGAGGCTGAGAACACTGCCCAGCTCTGACACTGCTGACCGCTGAGCGAGAAATATGAGCCTGGGTCCGAGGGCTACACACACACACCTGGCAGAAACACACACACTCAGAAAGGACATGTAGACAAAACCACTGATCACAACACTGGTCATTGATATTAACAAGCAAACACCAACATAAACACACACACGATACCATCCCAAACAATAAACACACACAGAGGCTGCTCCACCACAGCTTCAATGCTGATTTGCCAGTGAGTTTTTTACTGGTCAGGTAAATGCAGGTGCATCTCAAAAAGTTTGAAAGTTGTGAAAAAGTTCTTCCTATAATTTAATTCAAAAAGTGAAACTCGTATATTTTACATTCATTGCACATGAAAAGAAATATCTGAAGCCTTTTTCTGTTTTAATTTCAGTGATTATGGCTTAAAGCTCATGAAAATCAAAAATCCAGTATCTCAGAATGTTAGAATGTTTCATTTCGAGTTTGGGTAAATTACTATTCATACAGTATAAACAGCGTGTGTCTCTCAGTGTAGTTCAGTACACGCAACCACAATCAAGGGGAAGACTGCTGACTTGACAGTTGTCCAGACGACGATCACCGACAGCCTCCACGAGGAGGTTGAGCCACAGGAGGTCATCGCTAAAAGGGCTGGCTGTCTGTCCTTCTAGGCCATGTACCGAAATATGTACATGGCCTAGAAGGGAAAAGTGTGGTAGGAAAAGGTAGGACAGGGGATGACTGCAGCCTTAAGAAGAGTGTCAAGCAAAGCTGCTTCACAAGGAGTCAGTAACATAACCCGGCGATCTCCGCCTTCTGGTCAGGGTCTATGTTCTTCATCCAGGTTTGTACTAAAGACCTACAGGCCATTGTCCCTTATACATGAGAAACAATCTGCAAGTCAGGATTTTATATAATGATTTGCAATTTCATGTAGTTATTCATTTGAGGCAGCAGCTGATTCAGCGTGGTCTCTTCTATACACAGAGTCAAACTCCTCAGTCTAGGAGATTCTCACAAGCACAGGACATGCACACAAAAACAAGCATCTCTACTAACGGGCAACACACACACACACTGTTCATCACCCTCAGACCTGACAAGCAGCTTCTGTCGATATGAAACCAGACCAAAGCGCCGCTGCCTCCCCGTGAGGCGAAACGGATTCTCATTTCTCCATGTGGGATTTGAGAGGCAGCTGGCAGCGACATGTTAAACCAAACTTATCCCGTCTCTGTGCTCCTTGTGCCCCCCCCCCGGTGATAATCAATATGACATCATCTGTTAATTGCCACTGTGAAACTAAGTGCTGGTATGTGAAGAGTGCACCTGATGGCCTGGGCCCTGAACTTAATTCATTTATTTAGCAGATCAACAAAAATGTATAATTTAAAGATCAAATATTCATTTGCTGCTTTTTTCTGCTTTATAAAAAGTGATATGTACTGATTGTTGGTTGGACAAAAGTCCAAAAGTCATGACATTTCAAAGATTAAATGTGTATTAAACATGTAGATCATGAATCAATAATAAAAATGAAAAAGATGCAGTTGATTGTCTATTTAAATGTGGGATCCAGCAGGAGCAGACTCACAGACATCATCACTGTGTTTATGTTAGCAAGTCGTACTGAGAGCAGAGCAGACGTGGAGGTTGTTCAGGGAGTGCGAAGACCTGATCTCTCTCACACACACACACACACACACACACACACACACAGGGGCTACAGCGAGTGTGCTGGCTGCACTGAAGGCCTCGTGGGATGGAGCGCTTCACCAGCTGTGTTCTGACACACAGGAACATCAAGGGCCCGAGGACAACACACACACACAGCTCAGATCACGCAGGCTCAACCATCCCTGGATGGACAAACTAATGGATATGCAGGCAAACACTGTGCCAGCACAAAACAACAGACATAAATCTAAAGAACAACCCTTATTGAATTAAAGGTCTCACACTGGGCGGCAAAAACCACTAATTAATTCTCTTACCTTCTTTTTTACCATTTTTCTTCATAAACACAGCTGTCTTTTAATCCTTACGCTCCATCTATTCTCAGGTCACAGTCAGTGTCAACATCAGAAAGTGTCAATAATAATTCTGTTAAGTCCACGTGTCGAGTTCTGTTCTGCTTTTTTGTGTTTTTCCAATGCAAACAAAAGAAATAAACACGAGTAACAAACAATCTGTGATTGCAACAGTTTTCTGGGAGAGGTGGTGTGTTATCTGACACAAATGCACGGGTGTTGGTGTTTTTGGCCATGACTGTAAGTGTTGAGAAACAGTGACACAAAGAGGAGGAATGTGTGTGTGTGTGTGTTTGAGTGGGAAAAAGACCACACACACACACACACACACACAGACTTATGAATGTGTGTTCAGTCCGGTAAGACAAAAAGCTGATGACTACTTTGTAAGAGGCTGAAAGCTGATCCAGTTGTTCACTGCACAATTTGATACGTGAGGACCAGCCAGCTTCACTGAGCGTGCGCTTACTGGTGCACACACACACACACACACACACTTCTGTAGAATCATCAGCAGCTTATGTTTCCGTGACAGTGCAACACCGATTGCTTAAACAGCACTTGGACACACAACCCAACCATTTGTGTGCACAAACACTCAGCAAATAGCTGGGTGTAGTCTGATGTGTTTGACTGACTCAACAAGAACAGAGCATATCAGAAAAGCACCAACACTGAATCCATTATAATACAGTAGATTTAAAGATAGAATCAAATGCAGAAGAACCAAACCGAGTCAAAAAAACACTGACTGCAGCCAAGAGCGAAGACTCAGGAGCATCAGTCTGCAGATGTCTTTTCTCAGCTCGTCTCTTCGTACAGAAACGTTTCAGCAACGTCACCTGTGTGTCAGCCAAAGGCAGCAAAGGGCCTCTGCTCCCATGGTTCCTGACCTTCACCTCCCTGACTCATCATAAAGAAGAGCTCCACACTAAGGTCCACTGCACTTCTGCACCTCTCTACGTGATACTACACATGGTACTTTTAATTTGGAGGTAAACTACTTTTCCCAGCTTGGACCTCTAACTCTTTGGTCTTTAAGGGCCACGTGTTGAGGGAGGACAGACCTTTATAAATTCTAACCTCTGTAAAGATACAGATCTGAGTTAATTGTTAAATAAAATACCTTCCCTGGATTGATGCCTTAAAAAAAAAGTACAATATGTTATTTTTAAAGCCATGTTAATTAATAACACCTGAGCAGTTTCAGTGATCAAGCATTGTATTTTATATGTAGGTCTCAAGCACCAGAGTTATCATCAACACTGCAGCTCAACTAAATTTTAGCCATGGCTGTACAGCATGTTTACAGTTTGGTTTAATCTCAGCACATGTGGCAACAGGCAGCTGTTTCCATCAGCACTACCTGCTTAGGAGAGCGAATACTGGAGTTACATTCATCTGGTCACGGTGAGACACAACAGTACGCACTCGAACATTAACAAAAAACATTTATCAATCTCAGGAAATGTGTTAACATTGTTGTTTGCACCTGCCTCCACAGTCAGCAGGCTGCACACACAGTACACACACACTCTACATACAGAAATGGGACCAGATAGGAGTGTGTATGCATGGAGCCACTGTGCATGTGTGTTTCTATACATGTGCTCCTGCAGCAGAGTGCCGCCACATACAGTATGTACATATGAGCCTCTATCAGTGTCAGGAGACTTGCAAAGGGGGTCAAGGACAGACTTGTTTTTGGGTTATGCTTCATTTAAACTTACAGCAGAAATGCACTGGAGGCATCGGATGTACACATTTTACAGATGCGCCAGCAGTTCCAAGTCACCGATATGCACCGGAAAGAACAAGTGAAGCTACAGCACACACTGAATGGGGGGGCTGGACCCAGCCAGCCGGGAACGGTCGAAAGGCGGGATACACCCTGGACAGGTCGCTGATCCATCGCAGGGCCAATTTATCAACATCACTTCATATAAAGAAAAGCTTTCAAAATGTAAAATTAAATTTTTTAAAAATCAGTGTCATGTAAAAATAATGTATTTTATATGTAGGTCTTTCCAATGTACATTAAAAAAAGTTTTAACATGCATTTTTTATGAAAAACCAGTGCATTATCCTCATTGAACCATAATCTGTGAGAGGTAAAGAACACCACTGCACTAAATAGTGATTGAAATGGTTAGTAATGGTAAAATTGACCCAGGAACATCACTGCTGTTCCTGACAAATGAACATAACAAATAGGTTAAATAAACTGGGTCAACATGCAATTATATAACACTCTGAGTTCTATGATATAAAAAAACAGAAATGATAATTTGTCTCCACATATATGACACTTCAGAACAGCTTGTGGTACACACGATGAAATATGGCCGACCAATGAGCTCTAAGGAAATAAAGCTGTGGTTTGACAAGACTATAAACCATAAACACCCATATTAGTCATCAAGTGACAGGGAGTGTTGAGGGTGAAGGAAAGAAGCAGGATACAGATAAGGCTCCACGACCACTGACACATAATTTCATTTGCTCAAAGTCGGCATATCACCCAGCTCTTGACACATTCTAGAAAACTAAGTGTAAGCTGTCAAATACTCAAAAATTTCCACATTCATCCCCCAAGTTTACAGTTTATGATTTAAAACTGTGGCCTGCACTGAGCTTCAGCATCAACAGTAAATACGCGTGAAGAAGCAGACGGACCAAGTTCCTTCCATGAATGTATGAGTTTGCTGATCCCATGTGTGAAGGAGGCTTTAAACATGAGTAGGAGTCTGACTGACAGTATTGAGACCGGGCCACTGTCTGCCCTGTTGTCCTCAATGAGGCCGAGTATTGACAGCGGTGTCGCCTTCCCCTGTTTGGTCAATACTTCGTCCTCCACTTCCTGTCTGCACAACACCTGACGCCACCGCTCTGTGTGTGTGTTTGTTGTGCTGCAGTAGTGAGCAGGGATAAGATTGCGTGATGTTCTTTTCATGGCAGCATTTTCCTGAGTGATGGAATCCCTGAGAGGATTTAATGTTGGTGGCAGACACGAGCCTTGCTGACCATAAACATTCGCTGCACAGCTGTCTCATGTCTCATCCCATCAGTACATGGGACTCACCTCTTCATCCACAAGGGACACAGGAGACAGGCGGCCACACTGAAATATGTCAAACTCATCTGATACACAAACACGTCGACTCTAAGCCTCGACCTTAAACTCTAAAACCAAACATGACTCACCACTGAACTACTGACACTTTGTCTCCTCTGTAACCTCCAAACCTGCACACTTCTCTCCTAACCTCACACCCCTTCAAGCGCTACTCCCTGTGTGAAAGTTTGCCCGTCTCATGCATGTGTGTATTTGAGTGAGTGTCCGCTACTATCCCAAATATGTGTGAGGGCCCAGAGATAATAAGAGCCTGGCCGGAGATGAGTGGCTCTCCATGGGTGAAGCAGAGTGCAGCATGGCCTGTTTGGGGCTTAGAAAAATTAATGACCTGTGGTCCTGGTACTCAATATTGGGACTTAGAGAAATTTCTGTTCCCACACTGTGTAATACCAGAGGCATGAAACTCCATTTGGAGTACCAGGGGCACGAAGTTGTGGCCGGGCGGTTTTAAATTGTTTAGCCCAGGGAGGGGGCTTAAGCGCGGGCACACAGGTACAACTGGTGCACCGGGTGCCTGGAGCTCTGGTTCACCAGGGGAGCTAGCCGGTTCCTTTCCCCCACTATGGAGCTCCATTCCCGGGGTACTCCCTGGTGATAACGAAGCATAGAGTCCCAGGGGCTTTGGTTCAGACTATTTATATGTAAATATAATGTATAGTCCACGTAGGTTCAGGTCAACAGCTTTTTTTCTTTTGTCAGTTTTCTTTTAGTAAAAATCTTAAAAAGGGCCAATTTGACCTGGACACAACACAAGGATTAAATTTGATTGTATTTACATCTATTAAACAATGTATTATAAAAATGGTATATGGTATGCATCTCTGAATTTAAAACTCTGTAGTTTTGTAGACATCTAAACTTTAGGTTTTTTCAATCTTACATGTCACTTTCAAAGTTTGCTTAACACCAGTAACACTGAGAGCAATGTTTGTCAAAGTCCTCTAATCTTGATTTACCTATTTTAATTCACCCACTCCATTGATAGAAGCTTGATAAACAATCTAGCATACAAAATTAGTCACAACTGGCTTTATTGGCACAACATAAATTAAAAATGAACTACAACAATTTCCTTTTTTGAGACATGATGGAGTTGTTGACCTGATTCTTTAAATCTTTCCAGTTGCGACTGCCCAGTGCTGGTTCTGTTTCAAGTGCCTTGAGGCAGACCTCTTTACCAGGAACTCTTTGCATAGTGATGCACTGCCCCAGTTGTCACCACACCGCTGCTTTTTCTGCAGAACTCCACGGCCTGCGCTAGCGTTTGTTTTTGCTGAGTAACTGTAGGTCCACAGCTGAAACAGAAATGACAAATGTGATAGACATTCTCAATATTGATAAATCAAAAATTTATCTGGTGATCTAATTTGTAATGTGTTGTTAATCCACATCTACTATAATTAACACTACTCAAGTCTGAGAACTGAGCAGTACCTGTTTTCTCTGTCCTTTTGAGCTTGTGTGATGGTCTTGTAGCTGAGGCCTGTTGAGTCAGCATGTCTGATTCTTCTGCAGCAGCAGAACACGTCACCTCACTATTAACCACGAATCACCTTATCAGATAATGCTACATTTCATTCCACAGTGCTCCACGCATGACCCAAAAAATGTTCATACCGTCTGAAACTTGAGATGATTCAGATGCCATCTTTGACCTCTTGCGTTTGGAGGACCCTTAAAGAGAAGAAGTAACCAGGATGGACATTTTTAGTTACTTTCTGTCATTTATAGACAGGAAAGAAAGCTGATATTCAAGGTAACAGCTCTGACGGCTTCATACCATAGGAGTCTTTAGCTGGTTCCAAAGACTTCTGTGTCACTTTCACTGACTTGAGACTTCTGTACAGCTCTAACTTCAGAAGACAAACCACCTGTTTTGATAAAAACATTTTGTGAACTTATCTTATTTCACATACTAAAGTGGCGAGTAGAACAAGTAGACGTGAGTGTTTCAGGCTTCCTTGCCCCACTTGCAGCTGCATAGTTCCTCAAACAGTCTGAACCTCAGAGATGAGAATCCGAATGCTGTCTTGCAAAGACGTACTCATTACTACCCAAAATGCCATTGTCCTCACCCCTTTGCTTGGAAATCAAGTGATTTTGTCATTTCGCTGGTAAGCAGCACAGGTACTTTACGGCCTCTCTTCCTCATGGTAAACTCATGACCCAAATCTTGTTCCAGTTTTGAAAGGCACTGCATAATGTCCTCATTTGGTTCTTCTTTGGTTCTATTCCTATAGGTCAAAAGAGGCAATTTTGCTGCCTCGCCTTGCCGTCTTCGTTTGAAAAGTAAGATTTGTGAGAGACGGCACTCACTGAGAATCTTGTATGCTTTAGGATTAGGCACTTCCATGAGTTTCACCTTTGGCTCCTCTGCTGTGGACTTCAATACTTGATGCAGCTTCATAACATCTTCTGTGAGTGGGATCATTTCTTTTTTGTTCCATCTGTCCTCTTCTAAGTTTGTTCGTGCACAACGTGACACAAAGAGGTCCCACTCTGCTGCCACTAAGTCCAAGAAGCTCTTTACTCTGCCTGCAGCTGCATCATTTTCAGCCTTTATATGATCCCCAATCACAATGATCCCCAATCACAATGTCACATGCTGCCTTCAGCGAGTGTCCTAACTTCAAACCAAGAGATGGTGCGTCATACCTGTACTTGGAGCTGATGAACCCAGAGGCTTGTTTTGCTGCTTCCACGGCTAAAGAAAATTTAGGTGGCACCAAAACATCTTGCAGCATTTTAACTTCATGGCCAAGGGACTTGGTAGCAAGTAAAAATCTACCCAACTCTCATCTTTTGACTGACATGACCATCTTTTGATCGACCATTCCCGTGTTTCTCCAACAGTATATCTCCAAATACACATATGAGAGGGTCATGTCTTAATTCAAGGGACACCTTGTCAATTAACATTCTCTTAACAATGTTTGAGCATCTTTCTGATGGCTGTCCTTTGTATGGAAGGAGAGCTGAGGCAGCAGCTGGAACTCTTCTTTTTTTCTGGGATTTAACTTCTGACTCGAACATTGTTCTGTGACACCATTTCTCATGTTTCCATAGTTCATCTTTTAGGAAGAACCCACAGCAAATGTTGCATGGAAAATAATCTTCTGCATTTGCATGTTTTGATGGCTGTCTATAGGTTACTATCTCGCCCTCACCCTTCTGCAACACAACGAAGTTGCTCAAATGTTTC
>NW_018128277.1:13964-22615 GCF_001952655.1 Monopterus albus | reverse complement strand
GCAGTATTGCATGAATTCAGCTTAAGCAGTATTTAATCAGAGCATGATACTTTTAGAGCACAAGCTGGCACACATTTTTCTGACTTTACTCTCTGTATGTGGACATCTTCTGAAACTTAGATCATTCTTTAGGATGAAAGGAGCCTATCCTAGCATTTTCCTTGTGTGGACCACCCAAAAGGTCCACACAAGAAGAAATGTCCACATAAGAAAGGTGTTCTTTCAGGGGTTGGTTCGCACAAGTATATAAAGACACACACACACACACACACAGGAGACCAACTCTGATGTTTATAGATGCTAATGACCACGATGTACATATGCAACATCTTTAAAGCATAAAACTATCAGTACTTCATGTTTCCAGAAGAACAACATTTTCTGCACCAGTAATTTCACACATCACAGGACACCAAATCTCTCGGATGAGAAAATAACCATCATCACAAAACAATGACTAACCAGCTAGGGAACTGGAGGACGGCAAACGAGGCTGTGTGAAAGTTTCTGACTGGGGGGAAATCAAAGACTGTGGGGCTACAGCCAATTCTAAATGCTGGTGCCAGAATCAAAGATTTACAGATTTGCGTAAAATACAGGTAAAAAAAAATAAAAATCTTACCTGTATATTAATTGCATGCTTTATATACATGTTCTGTTTGTTCTGATTTTAATGTGAAACATAGCAAATAATCCTGGGAATTAAATGTGCTGTATAAATAAGTTTTGTTTTGATATATCCCCATTTATCTGCCCTCCTCCAGGGCGGCTGGGCTTTCATCATGCCTTCCAGTTGGAAACAAAGTGAACTGTGATAGACGTTTCCCAACAGATTCTTAGATGATACAGAAAAATGTTCACTTTGATTCTAACTGGTCTGATGGTTTGAGCAGCAGTAGCCTCCTCTTTAAGTGCAATAACATAATATAATAATATAACGGACAAACTCTGGAAGATACTGTTGGGTAAAATTATTAACAAAGTTATACTCTAAGGTTGGTTCTAACATTTGATTGAAGTAAGTACTTAGTAGAAGATTGACACCATGACTGTTGTTCATTTAACCTGTGTGTTCACTTTGTAATAGTCAAGATTATATTTTAGAAATACATAAGTTCACATACTTACATGTCACAGATATGTTTATGAAGTTACTATTCACCACATTATATGTTCACTAACATGATGAGAAAATAAGTTACTGTATGCATATTGAAAACTCTGTGTGATATTACAGGCCCATGAGATTAAAAGTGTGGTGCACTGAGTAGCTCTCCAAGGTCTCATCATCCCACAGTATTTCTGATTTGTTGCCTAAGGTCTCATCATCCCACATTCCATTAGATTAGTTGCCTTTTCTCCACAAGAGCTCATTATTCACTCTGAGCTTTGAAGCCAGGGGAGTTAGGGTTTGATAAGATACTAAGACTCACACCAAAGTTATAATCAGATTTTGGCCTAGAAGAAACACCTGCCTGGTAAAATAGCTATTTACACACACACACAGGCAGTGCTAGGTTTTCCTCCCTCTCTAGGAAAACTGTCTTTCCTCAGGTGGAGCAGGGAGGACCTTGGGAAATGGACGGACTGAGAGACCAATGAAACAGCACGAGAGGCACCAGATCAACCTACTTTGCACATTTCAAAATTGTACAAGACATTGGTTTCAGGCAGGTAGGCGTTCCCTCTGGTCCTGAAGGTGAGTTGGACAGTTTTGCTGTTTAGGTTCAGGGCTTCAGATAGAGACGGAACCCAGAGCTCTGTAAATTGCTTTATTCGATAGTCTATTCAATTGTGATAATACATGTTTAAAAGTGATATTTGACTCTGATCATTCTTCATAAAAGAACACTCTGCAACACCCCATGGTGTTATCTGCTGGGATTCTGCCTGCTCATCTCTGCTCTGTGTTTGGGCTCGTCACTATGACAGTTGTAGCACCCGTGGGTAAAAGCAGACACCATTTATTCAGCATGCCCTTGAAAATGCTATACATTTGACACATGTACGCACACACCCCCACAGGATCAGTGTGCACCCCTGTGCTGAGATGACACTGCTAACACACTTCCTAAAGACTTGTTCACAGTGTGCGTTTAAAGCCGGAGCACATGCTCATGCTTCCATGTGCATGTGTGTAGTGGTCAGTCTGTGTTTGGTGTGTGTAGAGAGGTATGTCCACTTGTTAACAACTGTGTCCGAGTCTCAAAGTGTGTCTTGTTCTCTGTGTGTGTGTGTGTGCACTCACCCATGCTGTTGGTGGAGCTGCACCACATCAGCAGACAGCCAGTGCACAGCAGGTTGAGTGCCCCGAACAGCAGGATCCGCCATGACTGGAAACGACAACACACAAAGTAACTATTAAAAAACAACACAAGGAGCAGTGTGGCTCAACCTCCGGGTCGAGGCCCAACAGAGCACCTGTCATACTGACAAGCGTATTTTTTTCTTCCATGGAGCACATGGCCTGAATGGGCCAATATCTGATGGTTGGTAAGCACCTCAGAAAATAAAAACTATTTACTGGGGGGCAGAAGATGAAATCACAGCTGTGCTTACAACACTGGTTTGCTGTACACAGTAGAGCCAGCAGACACAGATCAACATGCTCCTCTGTGCACAGTGTGTCTGTGTCGCCCTGATGAGCCTCAGCCCAGTGCTCCCTCTCGGTTAGCTCTGGCCTCCACCACCTCCTGAGGGGAAACCTCTGGCTCTGGAGCTGCTAAATGCTCCACTGTGTTCCCCAGCTGGTCTCTGACTGGCTCTGTCTGCTGCTGAGCAGGTCGTGGACAGCGGCTGCACATCAACGCTAGCCCACTTCCTCTTTTACAGTCAAAGTATTTGACGACTGCTGTCATTTCTTATGGTGAGGAGAGTCTGAGCAAAGACAGATCATTTTGTTCAGACACAACCAGTATCTGAGTCCATTCAATATTGTTCTTGTGCCGTCTGCCCAGATGCAAACTCAGCAGTGAAGAAAACAAAAAACCCTTGAGTATAAAGTTGCCCCCTAAGCAGAGACAGTGTGTGTTTGTGTGTCAAAGAGAAGGGGAACATGAAATGGAACAAGGAAATGAGTGTGTGTGTGTGTGTGTGTGTGTGTGTGTGTGTGTGTGTGTGTGTGTGTGTGTGTGTGCCCTGACCTGTCACTTCGTGTTGGAGTCATATGCCTTGGTGGAGAGCGCAGAGTGCTGTGAAATCTACAATTACTGTGGTGTGTGGTGTTATGACAGCACTGGGGCGTCTGGTGACAGCACTAGCCAGAGACAGGCATGAGAGACCCACAGTGTGTGTGTGCACGCATATGTGCATGTGCCTCTGTGTGCAAACACAGAGACAGCACCCGGCCCGAAACATTCCCAACCCCGCCTTCGCCTAAACACACATACAGTGCCTGGAGGAGAGTGCACGGTTGGCGAGTCTCTGCTACCCCCGTCTGTCTGTAAGCATAACGGCGTGCCAACATATTGGGGTCACACGTGACACTGGAGTGACAGAGCTGCAGTGCCGGTACAGCAGCTCAGTCACCAGGTACCGTATTAAATAAGGAGCCTCTGCTGACGCCAGGCCTGATTACATCATCACCAAGCGCCGTGCCAAGCTGCAGTGCCAGGCAAATGTGTGTCATCATGGTGAGCAAAGGCGTGACTCACAGTAGCCTCTGAAGAGCGGAGAACAAGAGGGAGAGAAGGCTGGGAGTATGTGCAGAAGGATTGTTTGAACCAAACTGAAACCTGCCGATGCAACCCACCAAGGATGGACTCCAGAGACAAAGAAGCACAAAGCCATCCTCTAATATGATTTTAATTTGGGAGGAACTAGAGCTTTGTGTCACATCAGCAGAAACCAGAGCATCCTATTGGACTGACACATTTACTGTTAGCCAGCTAACTCTAGCTTCAGACTGGAGGCTGCATTCGGAACGGTTTGTCACAACCAGTTTATGCTGTAGCCTCAGGAGACAGGATGTGATGGGAGGGACAGCGAGCAGGAAGCAGAGGTCTATGGGATCACTTTGTTTTGAGTCTCACTAGAGGGTGAAAAGACTTTAGGTAGAGTAGCTTTAAAGACAACAGATTTCAGCACAAAGCACACCAGCTGTCTGTGTAACAGTTTGTGTGAATCTGTAAAAACCCCCGTGTCGTTCAAACTGTACCCAAAGTCAGACACTGACAGCAGGAAGGCCGATGAGGCGCTGAGGAACTTTCACCGGCCTGAACTCTGCTCAGTTCCTAAGCCGTGCACAACACCATGTAATCCAATCCAAGGCTCTATGGGGAAGCGAGACCTCCTGCCAGTGTGTGGTCAAAGTGGATTATTGTACAATAACATGGACGCACACACTCATAGAATAATGTCAGACACTCATTATTATGTCTCCAGTGTTTTCTCTTTAATTTTATGTCCCAGTGTTGTTTTTAGCTTGGACTCGACATCTGTCTCTGTTTTGATGTAACACACTGTGCACTACTGTTATTTCCTAATTTCAGAAGACAAAAAAAACATTGCAAGCATTTGAAATAAACATGTTTTCTGAGTAGGAAAATAGGGCAAACTCTGTTGTTGTTTCTTGCTAATTTACGTTTATCAGGCAGATCAAAGCTTGCAGCAGCACAGGCTCTCTCTCGGCATTTAAAGCTTCATAGAGTAGTGCTGTAAACATGTTAGAGGTGCTAATCAACATGCTCAACAAGGCGATAAGTGAGTATTTTTGAAAGTGATTTGGGTATGTTTTAGAATTACCAGGAGACCTTGTAAGATTCAGGAACTCGCCCCCAGAATCAGAGCTTTCACACAACACCACCTGATGAAATATCCCTTCTGAATCTGAATGTAAAATGCTATCAAAATAAACTCTCAACCTTCGCAGCAATCGCAATAATTACTGACCAAGAAGTGCACAAATAAGTCTGGAACTGATGTATCCAGCTTAGTTTATCATGTTCCACAAGTTTTGGAATCACAGTGAAAACTTGTGGCATTCATTGCAGCTGATGTGTCTCAAAGCTGCTGTTGTCTGTGAATGATGAAACTGCAACTGATTTAACAGCCACCAACCAGGTCATCAAGGTGTCAGGGTTAGATACTCAAAAGAAATGTTCAGGGGGGTGAACTGCAACAAAACACCATTATACTCTAAGCTTCCTGATAGGGTGTATGGACTCTCCAGCTCCATCACTAAAAGCATCAGTAAAAAAGGAAAGGACAATATGCAACAGGATCAGTGCAGCATCAGTGCAGAAAAAAACTAACACACAATGTAGAGAAATGGAGACTACAGTGTTCCTATGGACCAGACAAAGTGGACCAGCACTCAGCTCGTGGCTGCCAGTGTTTTCCACTAAGGGCTGCGTCCCTGCTGCTTTCACTTGAACATCGTGGCCTACTAGGAAAAAAGGATTACTGGAGGTGTTTGGGTTTGACTCTGGATATAAGACACAGAATCAAACCAGCTTACAGCATAATGGGATTGTAAAGTGAGGATTCTCCAGACTGCTCAGTGAAAACTGAGAAGAGGTTTGGATGACGACGACAACAACCAGGGATTTGATTGACTGATAAATAACAGAATGAAGCCAAAAATACCAGATAACACAAATATTACAACTCATAAAAACAAGTCTGAAATGTAGTTTTTACTCTGCATTTCACACACACAGGCTTACCCGTCTATCTGTGGCAACCAGTCTGAATTCCTGCAGGAGTTTCCCAAAAATGGATCTGTGAGTCTTCCTGAACGGATGAATGGTGCCCTGCAAATTTCAAACATGTACATTTCATTATATATATATTATAGTAATATCCAAACATGAGAATAAATAACATTTAATTTGACGAAGGATGAGTGTGCAGGGAAATATACAGATACAAAGTCGACCTACAGCGCCACCAAGTGGTGCATTAGTATACAACACATCAACCAAGTAACCTTTTCAAAGGTGACCGAGGGACGAAAAAAATCTGAACCAGCCTTTAAAACGCACCCAGTGTAATTACAGTATGTAAATGTCTCTAGGTTATTAGTCCCAGAAACAACAATGAGGACGACTGACCCCAACACTGGTCACATCCTACCTGACTGTCCAGACCAGACATTTAACAAAGCACCGTTAAAGATTACAGCTATTTCAGCTTGAACTGTTATCCAACTCCAACTACATGGTTGGACATAGATTTGTACAGGCTACTTTTGTTAAAAAAAATCATCATCATCATCATTATCATCACCACTCTCTTTGACACAATGCAGACAGGAAGTCTGGAAGACAGCAAACACCAGCACCCTGTAACATTTACTGACTGTCACAATCTCCATAATCAAACCAATGTTCAGCATCATTAGTGTTCGTTCCAGTTGAGAGCACACAGGAAGCACCTGAATATGACCAACAGACCAGACTTATTTCTGTTACTGTCAACTTCTGTAAACAGGTGGCATCAAATCTGTATTGTTCTACCTATAAACAGTTGTGTTATAAGCAGAGCTGGACAGTTAATCAATTAGTTGGTCAAACAAAAAAGTATCTGTTTGTCAGTTTTCAAACAAAAATGTCAAACCTCTGACAGCTGGCATATGATACATCAGGTGAGGTGCGCTGTAATCATGCATGTAAAGGAGCCCAACTCAATAAAGACCTTACACACAATGTGCTGTATACTTGCTTTCCTCAGTGTTACGTGCACGTCATCTTCATTTAGACTACAGTCTCATGCTTGTTCAGTGGTGCACCACTGCACAGGAGTTGGACAGCAAACTGAGCAGTGTGTGGAGCCAAGCCTAAGGAGAGACACCAAAACTGGGTGCGAAGCAACACTGTGATTAAATCAGATGTTTGAATCTACAGACTAGCCATTCCACAGTCCTGTGGTGTGCTGTCGATGTGAGACGTAACCGGAGCTTTTCAGCTGCCAACTAAACTTAGGCCTGCAACACAAACAAGTAAGAACATCAGCCAACACCTTCCCTACTATCAGTTTTCTGCCTTGACAACAGTCATGCCAATGACAAAGAAAACTCCCTGTAGAGCATCCAGTCCCTGAACGAATGTCTTCATTCATACACCTGCTCTCAGCTTCAGCCATGACGGCTGCGGACTATTTGGAGTTAATCTGCGTGCATGCAGGTTCACTACTAGAGCCCTGAGGAGGAAACTGATCTGGAGATTAAAAAAAAAAAAGATAAAGTTGCCATTAAAACAAACAAAAGTCTTGGAGGCTACTCACCAAGACGTATGTGTCGTGCTCATGCTTCTTCTGGTGCACGGAGATGTCTGTGGGAAAATACAGATGCCACTGTTAACATGCAGTAGAAACACTCTCATGGCAGCCATGTATTGCAATATGACCTGATGCTGAAAACCAGGAAGCCAGACTGACAATCACTAAAGGTTTTCATGTTTTCATGCAGATAATGAGAAACAGTGTTGTTTTCCGAAAAAGATAAGCCAAGTTCAGGTTTTACTGTGTTATGCTACCACCTCTTCGTGGTTTTACAATCTGTTGTATGGCAGAGAATGACAATGTTGAGGCTTAACAGTCAGCTTCTTTGAAATGTCTAGCAACAGCCGAATGACCCCGGGTCACGGTAATGTCACGGTAGTTGTAGTTAACTAACAGCAGGATTCACCGAAACACTCAGCTGACGATCACAATCAAACAGAAACAGCTGTTAGCAAAGACCTAGCAAAGCCGGAGCAGTTAGCCTGTTAGCATAACAAACCTGAATCCGTGATATTGATCACATCCACCGACACCATGTCAGGTTTATCCAGTGGCCCCACCTTCCTCTCGGTCACCCCAGATGGCACCACGTCCGGCTTCGGACCGAACTTTCGTGGGTAAAAATCCCCGACATTGTGATAAGAAAGATTAGAAGACGTGGACATCATTCCCTCCATCGCCATGTTGGACTTCCTGTACCCATGAGCCTCTTCCCTTTGGTTGCACGGCGCAGGCGTCACTGCAAAGAGTTTGTAGCTGCCAAGATTCACAGTGTAAGACAGCTGCTCTGTACTTTTGTGAATCCAGTTTCCTTGTTTCAATTTTAACAGATTTTAACGATACCTTTGGCCTGATTCTTGTTTAAGAAATCTCATTGTTTTATTGTTTGTAATCGCTGTCATCTAACTTGTTGTCCGATACAGATTGTACAGGTTGTCAGATTAATTTTACCAGTTTTATAGTGGAAGCTAGGCTAAGAAAGGAAGTGGATATCTGTGAGCAGCAGTATGGCTTCATGCCCAGAAAGAGCACTACTGATGCAATGTTTGCTCTGAGAATGTTAATGGAGAAGTATAGAGATGGTCAGAAGGAGCTGCATTGTGTCTTTGTGGATTTAGAGAAAGTGTACGACAGAGTGCTGAGAGAGGAGCTATGGTACTGTATGAGGATGTCAGGAGTGGCAGAGAAGTACGTCAGAGTAGTTCAGGATATGTATGAGAGGAGTACGACAGTAGTGAGATGTGCTGTAGGTCAGACAGAGGAGTTCAAGGTGGAGGTGGGGCTACATCAAGGATCGGCTTTGAGTCCCTTCTTGTTTGCTATGGTGATGGACAGGTGACAGATGAGGTCAGACAGGAATCTCCTTGACCAATGACGTTTGCGGATGACATTGTGATTTGTAGTGAGAGCAGAGAGCAGGTGGAGGAACA
>NW_018128277.1:3130-11842 GCF_001952655.1 Monopterus albus | reverse complement strand
AATCACCACTCTCTCCCCTCTGGGAATACTCTCCATCACCTCATCTAACTCACTCCAGAACTTTTCCTTCTCTTCTAACTCACACCCTACTTGTGGAGCATAACCACTGACTACATTCAACATTACCCCTTCAATTTCCAACTTCAAACTGATCACCCTGTCTGACACTCTTTTCACCTCTAAAACATTCCTCACCAGCTCCTCCTTCAGGATCACTCCTACCCCATTTCTCTTCCTGTCCACACCATAATAAAACAGTTTGTATCCCCCTCCAATGCTATGTGCTTTGCTACCCTTCCACCTGGTCTCCTGCACACAGTATATCTACCTTCCTTCTCTCCATCATATCCACCAGCTCTCTACCTTTCCCTGTCATTGTGCCAATGTTGAGTCCCTATTCTCAGACCTATACTCCTGCCTTTCCTCTTCTCTCTCTCTCTCTACGAATCCTTCTACCTCCTCTCCTTCTTCGACCAACAGTAGTCTGATTTCCGCCAGCACCCTGTAGGTCAACAGCACTGGTGGCGGTCATTGTTAACCTGGGCCTCGACCAATCCAGTATAGAATTCGCACTGATGATTTGCAAGTTTAAATTTGCAGACTAGATCATGGACCCTACTGAGCTGGAGCTGTGTGCCATGGTTGTGGAGTTTCCAAAACCAGACAAGAATCCTTCTGGTTTTGTGAATCGGCTGACATAGTATGCCGTTATGATCCTACTAAGAGATGTACTGTACAGTTGATGACATGTTTAAGGGGTAGATTTGGTGAGACTGAGCCAGTTGTGACTAATGCAGTTCAAGATGAGGATGCACAGAGTAAACTTGACTGGATAGAGGCATATAAAACTCAGTTAATGCATTGTGCCCTTAGACTGGGAATAGTGGAGGGACAAGAAGCAGCACACCTCTTACTTCCACGGATCTGTATTTAAGCTTTACATTTTTAGACTAACAAACCTACATCTCTTGTTCTCAGTGAACACATCTAGTTTCAGGACCATGCTTGTGACTAGATCTTTCCCCTCCTCCTCTTTCTAAATTGACTGCACTGTTCCACAGCTCCCTAGTCGAGTATCTGAAAGCACCAGTCAGGGAGAATGAAGCCACTGAGGGACAGTGTGCAGGTAAATGAGCTATAATCATTGATATGCTAGAAAAAAGTACATTGTACTTCGTGGTTGAGAAGTTAGAGAAACGTACTGTGGCGGCCCTGACCAGCCGCTGGTGTTCATGCTCTGTTCTGTGTTGAGTGGGTGCAGCCTTAATGTCAAAGCAGTGTGTTTGTATTGGTTGCCGCTATTTTCTGGGGAATGCTGTGCTGTTCTGTCCAATGTGTGGTTTGGGGAGGGACAGGTGTGTGAGGGTATAAGAAGGGTAACAGGTGGGCGTGTGCGACCAGTTGGCGCAGAACATAGGGTGTCCTGAGACAGTGTTGCTACTGCTTTTCTTTTGCTATTCATTTTTCCTGTGAGCACACGGTGCCAGGTATATAGCCGTTTCATTCTGCGTTCTCTATTCTGTTCAATAAAATCCAAGAAAAGACACAGAAGGTGTTCTCCTCATTGTCAGCCTAGGTGCCAGCGCACAGTATAGTTAAAACTAATATTAGAGCCATATGTAACAGTACATGTGTTTTCTCCATCTGACTGACATTAACAGGCTCTGGATCAGTTTCCTGTCACAGCTGTGATCTCAGATCGATGACCCTGTGTAACGTGAATATTTGTAATAATGCTCCTGGTAATTACTGTACAGCACAATGAATGTATGAGGAGAAATGTGCCGGTACGTCAGTGTGCAGGTCATTTTCATTATTGTACAAAGGCTGAGAGAAGATGGGAGATTAAATCTGCTGAGACAGATGATTAGAGAACCACACCATGTAGCTAAACATCTACTCAGTTTATTGATTGTTGATTTATAATATTAAAATGTATCAAATGTTCATGTTCTACTTTCATGTGCCAAAAGTGACACATGGAAAAGTAAACAAAACCATTCAGTTTAATAATCCTCTATAGTCACGACCAGCAGACACCCTGCCTTCACAAAGCTTTTCTATAGTGTCTATAGAACCAAACTGTTTGTACAGTTATGTAACTGCTGCCTGAGGCTTTTCTTTTAACTGAGTGAAGTGTTGCATTTATGCACCACACCAGTGTCACTTGAAGGGGTCTGTGATGGATGGCTGGATTCTATAAGTTACAATGTGGGAGTCAGCACATTTGCGCTACAGGAACACATTTCCCGTGTGTTTGTGTGTGGAGGAGGAGGAAGAGGAGGTGCCTGGTGTCTCCTCCTCCTTTTTCCACAATACTAAACAACCTTTCACCCAATTTCTTCTCCTCTTTTCCTTTTATTCTTCTCAGTGCTTTACTTGCTCGCGTACAGGACAGTAGGAAGGGGGTGTTCAGCTGCACAAAAACAGCCAGGCTTCTCTTTTTCCTGTTTGACCTACTTTGAAAGTAAGTTTCAGGAATTTCAGGCTTGTGTAGCTAAACTGCTGAATCAGAATGGACAATCCTGAGCTTGCTGCCAAGTTAATGTCCAAGGTGCAGATGGCAAAGGACACCAAGGATGAGGACAAGTTGTACAGATACAAGGGGGTGCTGTACCCACGCCTGATGTGCCCTGAGGAACATCTAAAGGTTCTGGGGACCTTCCAGGCCAGAGAGGACGATGTCATGACGGTGGCTTATCCCAAATGTGGTAAGCAATGGTGAAGTTGTTAATGAGCAGAAGCTGTCCAGCCAGAGATCATTAACTGTTCAAGACTGAGCCCTCTCTTCTCAGAAAGCTGTTGCGTACCTGTCACCTGTGCAATTCCAACATGCAGTTATGTTTTATTGGCGCCCTTGAGCAGCCATAGGGTGGTGGTGTGCTGTAGTGTAAAGGCTAAGGCTATGCAGAGGAGGGTTTCTGTGGCAGGAAGCTTTGGGTAGTCTCTTTAAATCTCCTGTGTGAACTAAGAACTGACATTCAGGTGCAGTTTTTCAACCAGCTATAGCACCTGAGAGTTCAGGTGCTCACTTTGTCTCTGATAGTGTGGGAGTTTGGCTCCTCTGTAGATGGGACTGACGACCTTTAACATGCCTGTGTTCAGGGGCTCCTTGTCTCATAATCCATTCATGCTCTGACCTTTGACCACCCTTAACTTGTAGCAATAATTGTTGCACTGGTCAGAGTGAAGTTTACTTTCTAACTACAAATGTACCTGAAATGTAGAAATGAGTATACTTTGCATGTTCTCCCCATTTTCTCACACGCTCCAAACATGTGCACATTAGGTAAACTCAGAGTGCAAATTAGAGGTCTGATGCCCCAGTTAAGGCTGAGGCCCCTCCCATAGATGGTGATATAACAGTCTGCGGAGGTCAATACATTTACATGTTCTTTTCTTTGTGAGGAGTGTGTCATGATTTCTTTTTAGGGAATTACAAAGACAGATGAGTTCGTTGTCTTTGAAGCAATGTCCCATTACACACCCCCACCCCACAGCCCCACGTATCAACACTTTAGACTGGGGTCTAACTGGGGCCTGCATGGGAAAAGTAGCTAGAGTATGTGTGCCCATGCATGTCCTGTGTCAGTACAGCCAATGGGAGGCCTCTTTTAAACACCTGAATGTCCCCTTTTGAGGTTACAGGTAGTTCAATCACACACCGACACGACAGACTGCCACAGGTGATGGCTCCCTGATGACTCTGTGATGAGTGCATGAGGGAGAGGAGGGCTAGCCCGACCTTTACCTTACCACTCATCACATGTGTTTCACTACATCTAAACCAACGCACACCTAAAGGTGCTAGTGTGGAATAATGAAACTGGTGACCTTCAGAGGCAAGAGAAAACACAGCAGTGCACGGTACTGCATATGTGTGTCAAACACATAATAAACCTAAATCAAATGTGCACAGCTGTCCTCCTTGGATGCTGTGGTCTGAACAAGAACTGAGCTATGTAAAAATGGACTGTGATCCAGATTCACCTGTCATTTCCATGTAGACACTGTGGATATACCCATGAAAGATCCACAATGACTTAAATAATCAGCTATCAGAATTGTTCCTAATTAATGTTGTCACCAGATTGATATCAGAATTGTTCCTAATTAATGTTGTTTGTCACCAGATTGACTCTATGATTTAGTGCCTGGGGGAACCTGCATTGGAACATGAGTGTCAACACTGGCTTGGGTTTTCAGCTGTCCTCATAACAAACTCTTGGCCCCCACCAGGTCCATTATTTCCCTAAAGTGCAACACCTCATCCATCACCATTGTTTACATTCAGTTTGGCATGAAATGAAAATGTGTTTTCATCATTTTATTTCCTAGGAATTTAGGTTCATCTACATGGTTTGGTTGCTGTCTTGTTGTTACTTGTCTTGGTTCTTGGTTGAACTCTACAACATATATGAAACGTGTGTGTGTGTGTGTGTGTGCAGGTTTTAACTGGATGGTGGGGGTGGTGAAGAGGATTACAGATATAATCGAGTCCACAGGGGTGAAACCAGAATCCAAGGGGGCACCGCTGATTGAGTTTATGGGACCAGACATCTTAAAGGTACTGATGGGACATGTGTGGGTCTGTTCTAGGAAAGCAGGCAGGTGGTGTTCAGGTGACAGGCGGAGCCGTGCAGAAATAATCTGTCTGTGTTAGCATGACTCGACAGTTTCTTTTGACTGCTATGGTTGAGTCACTACCACCCACATAGGTAGGTAGGTAGGTAGGTAGGTAGGTAGATAGATAGATAGATAGATAGATACTTTATTGATCCCGAGGGAAATTCAGGTATCCAGTAGCAACAGCAATGATTACCAAAATCACAGCACCCAAAGTAAAGAGATGTATAAAAGTGTAAGGCTAAAAAGTATGAAAAATATGAGAGAGAAACGTATTGAGTAATGTGTGCCAAGTATACAGTATACATAATGGCAATATGTGCAGTGCTACCTAACACAGAGTTGTACATAAAGACAATGCCGACACACTTACTCATTTGATGTATTGTTGCATAACTTGTGTTTTTGCTTTGGGTGTCACCACTGATGGCCACCCTGTTTGTTCCCTGACAGAAAATCTGAGCTCAGTTGCAACATACAGTGGTGTGAAAAAGTGTTTGCCCCCTTACTGATTTCTTATCTTTTTGCATGTTTGTCACACTGTAATGTTTCAGATCGTCAAACAAATTTATATATTAGTCAAAGATAACACAAGTAAACACATCATGCAGTTTTTAAATGAAGGTTTTTATTATTAAGGGAAAACAAAATCCAAAACTATAGAGCCCTGTGTGAACAAGTGTTTGCCCCCTAAACCTAATAACTGGTTGGGCCACCCTTAGCAGCAACAACTGCAATCAAGCGTTTTCGATAACTTGCCATGAGTCTTCCACAGCGCTGTGGAGGAATTTTGGCCCACTCATCTTGGCAGAATTGTTGTAAGTCAGCCACATTGGAAGGTTTTCGGGCATGAACTGCCTTTTTAAGGTCATGCCACAGCATCTCAATTGGATTCAGGTCAGGACTTTGACTAGGCCACTCCAAAGTCTTCATTTTGTTTTTCTTCAGCCATTCAGAAGTGGACTTGCTGGTGTGCTTTGGATCATTGTCCTGCTGCAGAACCCAAGTTCGCTTCAGCTTGAGGTCACAAACGGATGGCCGGACATTCTCCTTCAGGATATTTTGGTACACAGCAGAATTCATGGTTCCACTTATCACAGCATGTCTTCCAGGGCCTGAAGCAGCAAAACAGCCCCAGACCATCACACTACCACCACCATATTTTACTGTTGGTATGATGTTCTTTTTCTGAAATGCGGTGTTACTTTTACGCCACACATAATGGGACACACACCTTCCAAAAAGTTCAACTTTTGTCTCGTCTGTCCACAGAGTATTATCCCAAAAGTCTTGGGGATCATCAAGATGTTTTCTGGCAAAACTGAGACGAGCCTTTATGTTCTTTTTGCTCAGCAGTGGTTTTCGTCTTGGAACTCTGCCATGCAAACCATTTTTGCCCAGTCTCTTTCTTATGGTGGAGTCATGAACACTCACCTTAACTGAGGCAAGTGAGGCCTGCAGTTCTTTGGATGTTGTTGTGGGGTCTTTTGTGACCTCTTGGATGAGTTGTCGCTGCGCTCTTGGGGTAATTTTGGTCGGCCGGCCACTCCTGGGAAGGCTGCAGTCCCCAAGCTTTAGAAATGGCTTTATAACCTTTTCCGGACTGATAGAGCTCCATTATTCTCTTTCTCATTTGTTTTTGAATTTCTTTGGATCTCGGCATGATGTCTAGCTTTTGAGGATCTTTTGGTCTACTTCACTTTGTCAGGCAGGTCCTATTTAAGTGATTTCTTGATTGCGAACAGGTGTGGCAAGAGAAATTGAACTCAGGTGCGATAAACCAGTGTTTTGACAGGGGGGCAAACACTTGTTCACACAGGGATCTATAGTTTTGGATTTTGTTTTCCCTTAATAATAAAAACCTTCATTTAAAAACTGCATGATGTGTTTACTTGTGTTATCTTTGACTAATATATAAATTTGTTTGACGATCTGAAACATTACAGTGTGACAAACATGCAAAAAGATAAGAAATCAGTAAGGGGGCAAACACTTTTTCACACCACTGTAGTTTTTGACCACATCTGTGGTGACAGCTGCAACAAACCAGTAAATGGATGATTAATTGTTGGACACAATGTTCCCAAAGGCAGGTTCTCTCTTGTGTGTCACAAGCCTGAAACTTTATTGCAGAGTGCTGGGAAGCCCCTGATTGCTACAGTCACTTTTTTATCACAGCCCTCAGGAGATAAACACTCAAATAAAGAGCTCAATTAAAACAGGAGCTGCTGGTTTTACTGGTTGTCGACTGGTAAAACCAGACGTCTGCCAGCTGAACATTTCTTGGCTCGCCACTGAGCGACTATTGAGTCTTTGAGCTGTGATGTGGGGTGGCTGCATGTTTTTTGAGGTTCACTGAGTGTGGCATTGGCACAGGAAACTGCTGTTTGCATCCCATCTTCTACCAATATTCAACTTGTCTCCTTTTAACAATGACACCACACTTCCTGAACTTAACCAAGTAGTTTTAGTTGCCTACCACAGATAATAAAACAGCTGTCTCCCCTCAGGACTTGGCTCAGGATCCCTCTCCGAGGGTTCTGGGGACTCACATGCACCCTGACAACATCCCTGCTTCCTTCTATGCAAAGAAAACTAAGGTAAACTTTAAAAACAACTTCTGCACAGTCAATTTCAGCTCAGACAACAAACTGATCTCCTCACATCACTTACATTAAA
The DNA here is from genome assembly GCF_001952655.1 of Monopterus albus. Lineage (NCBI taxonomy): Eukaryota > Metazoa > Chordata > Actinopteri > Synbranchiformes > Synbranchidae > Monopterus > Monopterus albus. The sequence continues at coordinate 4,537 of NW_018128277.1, read as the reverse complement.
CACAAGCAACAGTAAGGAGGTCAAGAGGTCAGAGCTTTGTCCCTTAAGGTCTCCAGTGGAAAACAAAGCTGGTTCAAGTTTGTGTTGTTGTTGCTCATATTTAAATTGGTTCAATTTGTTTATGATTTGATTGTTTTCCTCTTTTCTAATTTCATGTTTCTCTTTTTTTCTTTGACCACTTAGTGGAATACCAGCTCAATAGCTCAGATATGTTTTATGTATTGTACAGATGCTGGTGATCTTCAGGAATCCTAAAGACACTCTAGTTTCCTATTATCACTTCTACAACAACAACGTGGTCCTCCCGACCGTACAGTCGTGGGAATCCTTCTTCTCCGACTTCATGAGTGGAGAAGGTGAGACATAACATTTAAACATAACATTTTAGTTGACCACTAAGCAGACAATGTCTGGTTATTAGTAATAGGATCATATTAAGGGGGCATTCAACCAAGTCAAATGTTTGTGCTGTTTGTTTTGTGGAAGGTTCAGGCTAATGGTCTTAGAAAACATTAAGGGCGTCTACACGTTATTACACTTGTGTGGATATATTACGATATGTTCCTTCCAGTTTGGCCTGATCAGAGGCTTCTCCATAAATGTCCACCACATGTGAAATGTCCTGGTCTCTCCACTGACCCCGTCACTGTCGTCGCTCTCCATGTTTATTGTTACCGGTCTGTGAGGGGCTGATGACGACAGGCCATATGTGCAGAGGAGGGGACATTAAAATGACCACAGGGATTCTGAGTTTAATCTCAGGTGATGTGGGGTCAGCCCTGCCCCTCTTTTCCTATAATGATCCCGTCACAGAAATACCTTTTATTTTGCACATATTGCATAGTTTGACTTTATGATCCTGAGCTTTACTGTGTTTATGGGATAATAAATAGTGTTGTACAGCCGACTCAGCAGGGCCAGTGTGTAAATGCTGGATGTGTTTGAATCCAAGTGGGGCTAAAGATCCACTGTCACTCTAATCAATGACTTTACTGCATCAAAATGCTCATAAAATGTAGGTGAGCTGCTTGTACCTTCTCAGAGCATCATCCCAAAGTATCAAAATATACTTCATAGTATCAAAAGTAAAAGTAGCTGTTATGCAGAATGGCCCATTTCAAAAAGTTATACAATTGGATTAGAAATATCCCGAACACATTATTGTGTTCATCACATTCAAATCAAATCAAATCAAATTTTATTTGTATAGCACCAAATCACAACAAAAGTCATCTCAGGACACTTTACAAACTAAGGTCTAGACCTTACTGTTATCACTATTATTACATAGGGAAAACCCAACAAATCCCCCTTGAGCAAGCACTTGGTGACAGTGGGGAGGAAAAACTCCCTTTAACGGAAGAAACCTCCGACAGACCCCGGCTCTTGGTGGGCGGCCTTCTGCCT
>NW_018128277.1:0-2573 GCF_001952655.1 Monopterus albus | reverse complement strand
ATCTCTCTTGCTAGTTCCTGTCAGTACTCTGGCTGCAGCCTTTTGGATTAACTGGAGGCTTTTTAGGGAATTATTGGGATATACTTATAGTAAAGAGTTACAGTAGTCCAGCCTGGAAGTAACAAATGCATGGACCAGTTTTTCAGCATCACTTTGGGACAGGATGCTCCTGATTTTTGCAATATTGCGCAGGTGAAAGAAGGCAGATCTAGAGACTTGGTTTATGTGTGATTTAAAGGACATATTCTGATCAAAGATGACTCCAAGGTTCCTCACAGTAGTACTGGAGGCAAGAGCTATGTCATCTAAAGTAACTATATGATTAGACAGCAGATTTCTAACATTAATGTTGCCACTGGAGGTGGAGCTCATTTTTAACCTGAAGAGGAAACATGTTGTGGGCCCCACAACATGTTTCGATATCATGCAGATATCTGACATCTGCTCTCATTTGGATGTTACACAAATAATGTTGGATCAGACCTGTTCATAGCCTATAGGTCTGTTTGTGTGCCACTAAAGTTTATTGAACTGGATTGAAATTGATTTCATGCAGTTGAATGGAGCTAACTTCTGATGCTTTCTTAATCCTGGAAATCAGCAAATCAGTGCTCACTGGGTGACTTGTGTGTGGTTGTTAATATATATTTGTGTGTAGTTTGCTGGGGGTCCTATTTTGACCATGCTTTGGCCTGGGAGAAGATGATGGATGACCCCAACGTCATGATCGTCACCTACGAAGACATAAAACAGGTAGATCACAGTGACTGCGTAGTCCCATCTGACAGAAGGTGATGGCCTGAAAAATGTAAAGTCAACAGTTGTTCCTAACAGCTCTGATTCTGTTTCCTGTCCTGTAGGACCTGATCCAGGGCATCCGTCAGATCTCTGCCTTCTTTGGCTTCAGCCTGACTGAGGCTCAGGTGCAGCATGTTGCAGGAGAAAGCTCCTTCAGTGCCATGAAGGCTAGAGCCACTAACACCCATGGTGTTATGGCAGGTGTTGTCTTCAGAAAAGGTGCCTGAGAGTCTTTAGATCATTTTCAATAGTAGATAAGTTGCTTTCAAACTATACGGCAGTGTGCGCATAAACGGTACAGTGAAGTACTCATATTTTTTACCCATGGCTGCTCATTTTGCTTGTTTCCAGCCATTTAATGTTTATTCTTGAGTACCTCTAGATTAGCTTGAACTATTCCTTTGAAGTTGATACAGTACCAGCATCTGTGTCTTTCTAAATGAAAAGATAAAGCTGCATGTTAGGTTTGATTTTTCACTTTTTGTTAGCACTTCAATGGTACAAAATATGATTTTTAAATTTTGAATGAATTTAAGGAGAAATCAGAATGTAACCATTTAACAGTATCATATATTTGTCCTTGAGCAGGTGAGGTCGGGGACTGGAGGAACCATTTTACGCCAGAACAGAGCAAAGAGATGGATGAAGCCTTCAACAAGCATCTGGCAGGTACCAGGCTGGGAGCCAAACTCCGCTACCAGCTGCACTGTCAGTAGGATGCAAGGGAAGATAGATAGAAGGAGAAGAAAGCTAGGGAGAGAAAGGGAGACTTTTCTGCCATGAGCTGAGCCAGATAGAGCTACTCAGTCAGTGGACAGGCCATTCCTGATCTGGTCTGGACTGTAACTCCATCCCTGACTTCAACTCTTAACCATCTCTAACCTGACGTGTTGCAGGCAGTATGGTACCTGAGAGAAGCCACTACCTGGGAGGCTGAGCTCAGGACCAATGTCTATTTTTAGTCTCTGTTATGAATAAAGATGTGTCAAGATTAAAGCTCTGCTTATAGGCAATAATAAACTGTACATTATAAACTGTTACACCATTCTTTCACTGTAATAAATTAATGACAAATAAACAAATTGAAATAAGACATGAATAAATAAATATCCCACTATGAGAAGTGTAAGAAAAGATGGATGAAAAGGAAGAAAGAGAGGATCCAAGAGTGCATTATGGTTTTAACTCCATTCTGTGAACCTGTCTAGCTGTACCAGGTCTGCAGTGGAAAATATGACAGGAATAGTTTGATGTTGTGGAGATCACAAGGTTATAACCAGCCAGGGAAAGGTATAGCACACAGACAACTGTAAAAGGCTTTACACTTCAGTTTTCGTACAACTGAGATATTGTCCATTAGGTGTACCTAATGACCTGCCAACTGATGATTTAAGTTGACTTTGTGTTTTTTTGATTGATTGATTGATTTTATTCTTTCAAGCATGTAAAGACAGTCGATATGTCAACACACATAATTTCACACATATCCACAAATGCTAATCCATTATCAATTTGCTTATACCTAGTATATGCTTGAACGGAGTAGGAAGAAGTTAGACTTATCCAGTCCTACCCCATAACATCATCTTACCATCATTGGTTTGCAAGCAGTATCTCTACATAGATAATTTTGTTCTACACCACACAAGTAATATACTAAAGAATTATTACATAGTATTAACATTCATACACCACACCCACAATGTTCCATCTAATCTAATTAATCATAGTGTGGATGCATACGCACACATTTATTACACGTCCTCACTTGCTCC
>NW_018128276.1:258314-267433 GCF_001952655.1 Monopterus albus | reverse complement strand
TATAATATTTAATTTAAACAACATTGAAAAAATTATACAAATATTGTTATGGTTTAGTCCCCCTCACCAGGAGGGTGAGGGAGAACTGAGGTAGGACTCAAGAGTGCAGACCCAGGTGCTAATAAAAAAAAAAAAGGTGGTTTAATGGTGGCAACACAAAGTAACGGAGTCAATGTATACATACAATACTGAACCAGGGTAGGGCAGAGACGACTGAGGAGACCAGGACGAGCAGATGAGTAGACAGAACAACGCCAGGAACCAGGAGAGTTAGAGGACTAGGACGGACAGGTGAGTAAACAGAACAACCAGGAGGAGTAGCAAACGCCGTCAGAAAAGCAGAGTAGCGAACGAAAAAAAAAAGAAATCCACAGCACAGGAACTGTCAGTGTTGAACTCAATTACGCATGCCTAAACACATGGAAACAAAGTACAAAAGAAAACCACAGCACAGGAACTGTCAGCGTGGAAATCAGAAAGACATCTGACACATACCATGAATACAGGTATATCTACAGGTAATGCTCCGGCGAAGACGGAGCATCTGCCAGAGGTTTAAATAAAGCAGCAGGAAATCACAGGAATGCACCCCAGCTGTGCGCACTGACAAACGAGTCATTCATTACCAAATGCAACACAGCAGAGGTGCCGATCCCGCAGGTTGAGAGAGAGAAAGGAGGAAGAGAGGCAGGCCGCGCCGAGCGGACCTGACACATATAAGGTCAGAGGTCTGGAATAATAGTATTAGAGATCTTTCAGCCAGGTTTTGCTAAAACATATTATAACTAACATTACTTACAGCTGGCTAGAAAAATAATTAAGACCTGTGTAAATGAAATGTAAGACTTTTTAGGAAATCTAAATCAATGCTTTTTAACACCTGCAGATTCCCTGATTTATTTGATTTCATTGTATGTAAAACTGGAAAGACTAATTTGAGAAAGGCTGTTTTTCTTGTACACAATCACAGCATTGTACTGAGCTCACTGTTTCCACAGCTCCACTTATTAATTCTATGTGTAATTTTATTTACCCAGCTGTACTGCGGCAGGTCGGGGAGGACAGGTCTGGGGGGCACCAAGCCGTACCTCTCCCCCAGGATTCCTATCATCATCTGGCTGCGACACACCTCTGACAGGCACAGCTCAGTGGTTCGAACCGACTCCTCCTCTGTCACACCCCAACGCAGCTCCACCTCCTGCAGGTAGAGGCAGTGTGACGCAGCGCGGCGGCGGAGCTCTGGAAAGACATGCCACACCAACATGTCACGCTCGCCGTGCATGTCTCTGAAGGTGGAGGAGATGAACACTCGCACACCTTGCCACCTGAGGACAGAGGAAGGAGCTGGAGTTGAACTAATGAGGAAAAGGCAGGAAATATGTCCTTGATAGTTTAATTTAAAGTGTAAAAAAACCAAAACAGGTGCATCTGCACATAGGAGAATCAAATAGGAAGTCTGCCTCCCATGATTTATGTGCTTATTCCACTGCCAAAATTAGAAAACCTTTAGTCATTCACTTGTGATATTTCTGTATCTTTTTCTAAACATTTAAATCTGATGACAGTCGGTGACCTGGTTTATCACTGTCAGTTAAATCTGGTCAAAACAGACGCTGTCCTGATAAATCAAATTAGTTGGATTTCAGTATTAGAATCTTTAATACAAGTAAATAATGTTTTATTTACTTTGTTGTTTATCATTAATACTCAATGTTACAAAAATACTTAAGATGCAAGGACAATTTTCCAGGGGCTTTAAGTAAAGTTACCTTAGTTTGGGGCTAACTGGTATTGGTATGACATTGTTTGCGGTCTCGGTGCCTTTAGCTCCCTGTAGTGGTGGGATGTTGTACACTTTGTCCAAATTCTCCACATGGTCCAGCAGCCTGGAGGATCCTCGTTCTGCCACAAACCTGATCACATAATTAAAAGAAACATTTAAACATTTTAGGAAATGTATGCTTTCTTGGAAAAGTTGAGAAGATCAATACCACTCTCACGTAGGGTAAATATGAAGCAGGAGCCAGTTAGTTTATGTTAGCATAAAGACTGGAGACAAGAGACAAACTAGCCTGGCTATATCCAAAAGTAACAAAATCCACCCATCAGCACTATTAATTAAGCTCATTAATTAACATGTTATATCTAATTTGTACAAAAACAAGTGTAAAGCTGACAGTTCACCATTTTAATGGATTATGTGCCCTTATGTGACTATTTCTAGCCTAGCACACCAAGTTACTGGTCGTGTATACACTTGAGCTTTGAAACAAACAATACATAATGTGTTAATTAGTGAGCTTTAGAGGTGCAGGTAGATGGATTTTGTCATCTTTGTACAGTCAGGAAAGTTGTTTCCCCGTTTCCAGGTTTTATGCTAAGCAAAGCTAACTGGCTGTTAGCCTCAGCTTCACATTTAACAGATACAAGAGTGGTATCCTAAAACAACAAATGATTCCTTAAAACAATAAGTTATTGTCATTATATCAAACAAAAAGCCAGGAGTCTGCTTTACTGCCACTAGGCTTGACCTCTCTTACATTTATAAAAATACACTCAGCTTTAAGATGAAAATCAGCAACCAGACATTTTACCTCAGCATTTGCTCACTGAAGCCACTCAGCCTCACACAGTTCCTGTCATTGTATTCTGGGTTTCTGGGGTTTCTGTAGCAAGTCAACACAACAGTACATGTGTTCATGATTAGTTAGAGACAGGAACCAGGTCTACTCTTTTGCACACCTGTGCACCTTATTAACAAAACGAAAAGTACATGTTTATGCTAAAAAGACAACAGAGAAATCAGAGAATCCCACCAACCTGTTGTCATTATTAGCTTCCCAATATGTCTATGTAATCAATGCAGAATAGCACATACACACATAGAAAAATAAAGCATTACCCTTCTCCCAAGAAGATCTGCACCACAAGAACTTTGTTGTTTACTTCCTCCCTGTATCTGTTGATGGTCTGCTCGATATCACTACTGTTCCACTTGTCACTCAGCATGATGATGTTGTCAACCTGAGATACAAAAGCTCAACGATCACAAAGAAGCAATCTGTACTGCCATCTACAGGAACGCTTTTCACATGTTTTAACAAAGACGCACAGTGTCAGTGATGTGACGCAACAGAAAGCCAGGTATTTTTTTCAGCTGATATCATCCAACTACAGTACAGAGCCTCAGTGACAGCAGTTTCAGACAAGGAACTAGTTTTGGGAGGACAGGAGTGTCCCTACCAATAGTTGAGCAAAGCCATGGCGTGCACATAATCTTTGGAGTGATGTCATATTAGATCATTCTGTTGTTCCCTCCCTGAGGCTACATCTGCAAGACATGCTCACATTTGAATAGTTGGTGGTCAATGTGCTGCAGCAGTATGTTATCAGGGCTGCAGGTCTATACCTCACGCATAGGAAAAAAATTTTGTCTTTCAGATTACTAACTCACTTTCCTTTACTGCCTGCACTCCACAGCACACATGACAATTTTGTTCATGCCACGTCTCATCCTTTGTAGATATTATTCCACTAAAAAAAAGGATGCAGAGACAAAAGGAGTCTCTTCACCATCCAGAGCTAAAGTAATTGGGTTGATTGATGATGGGTAGGAGTGGGGGGCTGTTGTGTTCCTACCAATGTTGAAACCAAACCCAGGCCCTTGGTTTCAGACCTGTACTTCTGGACTTGCAGTTCCAGTCCAAAATAGAAATATGTTCAGGCACAAAGCCTACTTATTTATAGTGTCCTTTACAGATACCGATAGATGACGCTGTAGTACTGTCTTTGCAACACAAGAACACTTTAGTAGGAAAATCAGCCTGAAACTATAGAAGTGAGGGAGACATGTCTCCTCATTGTCAGTGCAAATTACACCCTTACAGATCACTTTTCCATTATCTACACTGTTTATCATGTAGACGGTCACTGGGGGGCTGGAGCCAATCCCAGCTGACACTGGGCGAGAGGCAGGGTACAGCCTGGACAGGTAACCAGTATATTACAAGGCTAACACACAGAGACAGACAACGATTCACATTCACACCTATGGGCAATTTAGAGTCATAAATTAACCTAAACTGGAGTACTGGGAGAAAACCCAGGGAAACATTCAAACTCTAAACATAAAAGCCCTGCTGGGTTGTGAGGCAACAGTGCTAATCACTGCACCACCATTAACTAACCTTGTTTTTCTTGGTCAGTAATTTGGAGTAGAAATTGCAGTCCTTGTCATCATATGCCTGTGAAAGAGAACACCACCATTAACTAACCAAGAATAAATTCAGCAAACAGTAACTTGCTTCACAACATGAAGCTCACCAGTGCAGACATATAATTCAGTTGTGTCCATCCTTAATACAATGACACTGTCTCTTAGATGTTAAAGTACTTCACTTCTGTTTAGTCCCTCTACATGAAAACTAAAGTCATGGTGATACGAGTATGAAAATAACAGTTACACAAAATGCAGAACAACAGTGTAGAAACCCTGACCTTTATTTGTTTCATGACACTTCGCACATTTTCCAAAAGGACATCAGACTTCAGCTTGACATCTTCACCGCAACTCCAGTCGTACAAGAAGAGATGACTATCCTCAGCACTGCTGTCAATCATTAGAGAGAGCAAAACCGCCACTTCCGTCATCTGAGAGGACATAAAAATGGAACGGACGCTGGTTTAGTTGATCGTTTTTGGAACTGATTCAAACAGTTCATACATCAGCTGCCCTTGGTCTTTTTGCTAGTCAGAAGAAAGTAGGCCCCTTACAGAAGGAGCGAACTTGTCATCATCCTTTATCTTCTTTCTACTCCCCAATTCTTCTTCATCTTCATCTTCCTCGTCTTTTTCTCCCTCGGAATCTGGTGGGAGGCAAAAGTCCTGTTTCTGCAAACAAGTACTCATGCAAGAAGAGAGCATGATAATTGTTCGTCCAGGGAGCGGGGGCACGTTGTGACAACAGGAGATCTGGACCGCTGTCTCCAGAGCTTTGCGGTAACGATCCAACAAAGCAACAGTGTACTGCATCTGACTGGATACACAAAAACAGTTACATTATATGACAAAGTGTACGTTCTTATAAATCATGCACATGTCAATTTGTATTTTTTTTTTATTTTAAACTGATCTGACCAAACACACCTTCCTGAGCTGACCATTCAGGCATTATCTGTAGTTCAGTGACATCTTTTACTACTTATTTTCTGTTTAAGTTTCAGTAGATGCTACTCTTTTCTTTGCCTGTTCAGACATGGTGGGTATCACTGCTGAAGCCAATTAAAATGACAAGTTCAAACTGCTGTTGTTCCTCAAAACTTTAAAAAAACCGTACCAGAACAATGTATTCTCAGTGAAGACCCCGAAAATAAGCTCATATCAACTGCTTGCTTATATTACGAGTAACTGTTCTATACAAAGCAGTGACTGATAAAAATGACATGTATGCCAATAAAATAATGAACTTAAAATTTGCAGGCCATATTTTTTTTCTTTGATAGGCATGAGCATGAAAGAGGTATTGAACTGCATTCTATGCAGCATTAAAAAGGTCCATAATACAATATTTACCAAAATATTGAAACATTGAGAAAATATTTAAAAAAAAAAACCTTCTTAAATAACAAGCATTTTATTGTATAATGTATATAAAAGATAATTCAGCACTCAGGAGCAGTCCTTTAAGGAAAAAAAAAAAAAAAAAAAAAAATCAAATACTACTGCAGCAGCTGTATCTTGTGAACAGTGGAACATCAGTGCTTTATTACCTTGTAGGCAGATTGTTTACTTAAGTAAAAGTAGTAATACCAAGGTATAAAAATACTGTAACAAATAAAAGTCTTGCATTCAAAATGTTACTCAAGTACAAAATTATACGCATAAAATGTAAATGTGCTCATTGTGCAAAATGGCAGTTTACACAGATGAATATCACATTGGATTATTATATCATTAAATTATTGCGTACATTTAATGCTGCAGCTGGCAGAACTCATTTTAGTTGCCTTATATGCCTGGTAGCTTGTGAATTTTACACCAACGATCAACAAATCTTATGATTATACCATATTGTTTTATTAACCTCATTCTAAAAAGTAACTAAATTTATCAAATAAATGTAGTGAGTACAAAGTGATTTTTTTTTTTTTTTTTTTAAGGGGAGAAAAAAGGTTTTTTTTTTTTTTTTTTTTTTTTTTTTTTTTTAAATGTAGTGAAGTCGAAGTATCAAGTAGCAGAAAATGAAAATAACTCAAAACTTTACTTAAGTACAGTACTTGAATAAATGTAATTAATTACTACTTTCCACCTCTAACTTTTTTAGTTTGGTGGCCATACCGACCAGTGGTCAGGTTCTCAGTACTGGACCAGCTGAAGCAGTTATCCACTGACCACTGGGGGATGTAGGGAACAAAATGCTACTTGGCGCACCAGAACAAAAACAAGATGCCAAATAGGACAAGTCACATCAAAGTGAGTTGTGTATTACTGGAGGTGTTTTTATCATGGTCTACTTTTCCAAGAGAAAATACTTCTTGCAGTATCTGCAAGTAGTTATGTGTTTGTGAGTTTCCTTTCCGTCCGTGTCATTTCTTGAAACAGGAAAACTGAAATGATGACACACAACAGCTCTAAAAGGTGACGTTGGAGCATCAGCTATATCAGTTTCAGATACCGTGACCTGAACGCAGTTATACTAGCAAAAAACATTAAATATCCTGGTAGATACTGTCGTCACAATCCCACTATAGTATCCACAAATTTTTCTATTGTGATATCAGGAAATTACACATATTACATCCCTATAAAGTCATGTAAAACTTTAAAAACTGAGAAAAACAAGCACGGGTAGATCAAAAATAACATTCTCATACTTGGCCTTTAGGAGCGGGGCCTTCTTCATTCGATATATTCGATAGATAAATGGCACTCCCAGGGTCACCTTCAACCTACTCCTCGAGGTTGTCGACCAATCGCTTTTTCTGAAGCGCCTGCTCTTGGGAATCTTCTTCAGGATGCCTTTCAGGATCTCCTTAACAGGGGGAAGTTTTTGTTGTGATGTGGAAGCTAAAGGACAAAGAGGAGGGAGATAATGTATGCGTTCTTTGTTGTAAATGTAAACATGTAAGCCGAGTTATACTTAAATGTTAGCTGACAGTTTGGCTAGTAACTGGTGGAATATTTGAAGTTAGACATTATATCTTCAACTGCTGATATTAGAAAATAAAAGGCCTGTAAAACCACTGTGCAGTTCTACTTTCTGCATACAGCTTTAATTATTATACATGTGTTTCTTTTTTATTTAAAAAGGACATAAGGGAGACAAAGTTGGATGGGTCAAGGCCAGGGTATGTCTGAGACAAAATTCAGTAGTTATATAAAGTGTTGTCAGGCCACAGCTAAAGGAAAAATATTTATACCTATATTCTGAGTGACAACACTTGAACACTGGGTAAAAAGTCTGCCATCAAAGTGAGACATGGTACCTGTACAAAACTGATGATTTAGCCCAAACAATCCTATGTAAAAAAGGTCTGAGGGCAGATGGTTTCAGATGCTGTTCGACAATCTGACAAGCACTTTGTTTGAAGCATACCAACACCTTTACCCCTATTTGGGGGGAAAAAATTTTTTTTTGCTAGTTTGATAACACCAATTTCAGTCAGAGGTTTTCAGTGCCATGTGGTGTAACATACTGTGAAGTATTTAGGTACTTTAAATGTTTAGATTCTTTTCCATCATGCGATACCATGGGGAGGTGTCAGATCAGTCCCAAGATCATTCTGCAGCCTGACAACCAGCCCCAATGTTCAGCCACAGTCAAAGAGTCGTCTTCAGAGACAGGAACAACAAGGAGTCCTACAGATGGTCTGGCCTCCACAGACACATGAGCAAGAATAGCTTTCATGGAAGCCTATACTGGATACTCCTTTATGGGAAGTCAGTTGGTGATTTGAGTTGCTTCAGATGAAGGATCAGAGGATACAATGTCATGTCTTGAAAAACATGTTTCCTTCCTTGTTTCGTCTCTCCTTGTAGCTTTGTCTCACATGGATGGAAATAAGATGCAAGGAAAAGACCCGAGTGATAGAAATGTGGATGCAATTAAGAGACTTCAGAGTCAGTCTGGGATTACATGAAGAGAGAAGACACTGACACAGCCAGATCCACAAATTAACTGTGGTAGATTTTCCAAAGTACTTGGAGCAACCTATCTTTAAGTGGATATAGGAGTGGGTTTTCAAGGTGCTATGTTTTAAGTTAACTGATAACTAAAAATAACTCATGGCATTATTTTTTTTAAAGCATCCTCACTTTACTTTTAGTGGCTAAAACTTTTGCACAATACTGCACGTGTATCTCACCCAAAGTGTGAAGCTCCATGATGACTTTGTAGGCAGCGAGGAATCTGAAGGGAAACTGTCGGCTCTGAATAACTGCTTTCTGTAAGAACAGGCAGTCACAGAAAACTTATGAACTCTGCTCTAAGGGTTTAATTATAACAGAGTTAACAACCAACTGAAACAGAGAAACGTGACTATTGCTTTAACTTTTAAAAATGGCACAAAACAGGTCAACATGCTTTTTAAAAATCTTTCTCTAATTGCATTTGTATTGTGATTTTTACAGTAAGTATTTATTGCATGCTTCACTCTGTTGGATCTCACCTTATTGGTCAGTCTGCTGAGGATCTTCTTGTGATGAGCCTCACTGATGCCCCTAGTGATCATGTTCCTCAGGTTCCTCAGCATGGCCATGAATGGAAGAGACTTGTTGTCTGCACAGGAGAGACATCATTCATCAATGCCTACATGTGATCATGGATGTGTTTGAGCATTTGTAGCTGTGCTATGTGCATACGAGTGTTCTTGATTGTCTACATGCTTCTTTGGTGTATTGTACTGGATGTGCATAACCAGTTTAAACTTAACATTCATCTATGCACTGGAAATATAAAAAAAAGGATTAGGGCCACTGGACAAAATTTGAGTTCTGGCTTTTTTTCTCAGAATTCTGGCTCTGAGTTTAAAGTCAGAATTCATCCATCCATCCATCCATCTCCCTCTGCTTATCCGGAACCAGGTCGCAGGGGCAGCAGTCTAAGCAAAGATGGCCAGACT
>NW_018128276.1:242364-255870 GCF_001952655.1 Monopterus albus | reverse complement strand
GGGCCAGGAGGCTTGGTGGCGGGCTGACTGGCAGCCAGAGCCAATAAGAAGTTTGCTGTGATGCGGATGTTCAACTCCTGTCGAGTGTAAACTGCCACCTGGATGGCAAAGAAACAACACATACAGTATATGACTAATGGGGAAAAAAAAAAAAAGATTATAGCCTCTTAATCCCTTACTGTTGCACTCGTCACTTGCAGTGGGCACCTGTTACATGCTGGATATACCGTGCTGCAAATGACAATGCAAAACAGAAATGTTTCTATTCACCTAACTCTGTTAATCATGACACTCCAGCAGACCTTTAACCACCCAACAACAATGTTGGACGCTCTGTGGTAACCTAGAGGCAAAATGCACCAATACTTTATGGTGCAGTTGTAAAACACATTATGCAAACAACCTGCCAAATACATTGAAAAACTATGCACAAGCATATTGTAGCTAACTGGTTCTGTCTGAAGCACAAAAGGTGCTCACAGTTCACTGCACTTTGTATGAAATTCACTGATAAATAAAAACTATTCATGGCATTTCATTGGAACGCATCCTCACATTACCTCCTAATGGTCTTGTCTGGTCTTCCCAGACAGACGGTCAGGGAACTTCAGCTCATTCAGAACGCTGCTAGTAGAGTTTTAACAAGAACAGGAGAACTAACCACATCACTCCTGTTCTTACACTGGCTACCAGTTACCTACAGAAGAGATTTTAAAGTGCTACTGCTAGTTTATAAATCACTTAATGATATGGGGCCAAAATACATGTCAAATCTCCTTGAAAAACAAACAAATCCAACAGGGCTGAGATCTCGAGGAAGTAGTCAGCTGGTAGAACCTCGGGTCAGAACCAAACAGGGTGAAGCTGCTTTTAGCTACTGTGATGCCCACAGATGGAACCTGCTTCCTGAACCTTAGATGTGCCCCAACTCTTCCACTTTCAAATCTCAACTAAAAACCCTACCATTTTCCTGTGCCTTTGATTGACTGGCTTCCACGCTGCACTTTCTGTCTACACTGTAACTGCTAGATTCCTGTTTCAGACCTTTTATTTTGTCTATTTGTTCTTATTCTCATTATCGTTTCATTTTCACTTAGTTTTAGCTGCTTTTAATGCTTATTGTTTTCCTTGCCTATATAAAGCACTTGCCTCCGTGTATGAAATGTGCTATATAAATAAAGCTGGCCTGCTTTATTTTTAGTCCCCAAAGCATTTGCACTTTACTGTATAAAGTATGCCATCGTACCCCTTGGCAACTTTTTGTTCTTAGTCATGTTGCCATCGTCTCACCGTCACATTTGTCCATATTTGAAAACTTAATAAAAAGTAAAAACCACTTTAATTCTGTACATATCATACTTTAATAAAATGTCTATTTTCAATCAATTCTTGTAATGTCTGTGATATTAGTAAAGTAGTACTACAATAGTTTATTTTTTTACGTCATGTTTTTCTGGGTAGTTCTGCTTGTTGTCTTGACCATGATGAAGTCCCAGTAAGGTCTAAACATTACCAGTTCAGGTAAAATGCAAGTTCAGGGGGCTATAGTCCAATTTGATGCCTTCAGATAAACAGCCACCCACATACAGACATGCATACACACCTTGAGAAGAAACTGTGGGTCATAGACAGAAATGTCCTTTGCCAGGTCTTTGATCCTGGTCCAAACACTCGTCTCTGAATCCCAGTCACTCTGGCCTGGAGATGTGCTCTTATTGACCAGGGAGCAACACACTGCATTCAGCAGGTGATACTAAACAGACAAGAAGACAAAGAGCGTGTGTTCCCAACTCAGAGGAGTTACAGTCACTTTAAATGACACAAAATAAGCACTCAAAAATACAATATGGTAGCTGTGATACAGAACAGGCTCAACATGTGAGGACAGCACCAAGAAAGATAAGATAATCCTTTATTGTCATTGTAACACGTACAACGAAATTTTAGAGTAACCTCCAGTTGGTACAGCAGAGAATATTTCTCTGAAATACTGTATATATGCGATGTAAAACAGGTCCTCATACCTTTTTATCCTTCAACTCCTCTTCAGTTTTTTCATTTTCTCTGTCAATCTCAGCAAATTCCTCCCATCCGATGGTCATAGTTTGTTCAAGTTCTTGGTTGTCCGACTCCATTTCCAGGACAGGTACTTCCACAGTCGAGCCAGCATCCTCCACCTCCCTCTCCTCTTCAGGAAAACCATCATCTTCCCCAGAATGCTGCTGATGCAGAAGAAGTCAGATTAAAAGAGTAATACTGCCAAGTATGATGCATCAAAAATTGTTTGTCAAAGATTTTAAATAAGAATGTATTAACAGTTGAGCTGAGAGAAATGATTAAAAAAGTAAAACAAATTAATAGTATTTCATGTACCATACTTGTGTCTTCAAAAGAGGGCTGCATCATTTCCAGTGTTTTCTCTGTGCCTTCACCCCCTCCATCATCCCTCTTCTGTTCTCCACCCAGACCATGAGGGATGAATGAAGGAGGAAGAGCAAAGCGATTGAGCAGAACAGAGCTGGGCAGGGATGTGGAAAGCAGAGACTCTTTAGAAACAGAAGAGGTCAAGGAAGAAGAGAAAAGAGGTGACTGGCTAGTTAGGAGCTTATTCTCAGTACTGAGGAGGGAAGTGGTGAGGGAAGGTGATAAGGAAGAGGCAGAGAGAAGGGAGGATGAGGTGGAACAGAGGCTGGAAGGCTGGAGAGAGGAGCAGGAGGGAGGTTGTGTTGCAAATTTTATGAGTGGAGAGCAGGCCTGGGACTTCAGCAAGGAGGTCTGACCTAAGAACTTATTCTCCAGACTTGGAGGAACATAGTTAGAAGACAGACTTCTCCCACATGTGGCCTGCTGCTGCTGCTCTCCTTGGGCCATGTTTTTCTGCTGCAAAGTCAACGCCTTCATCTCTATAGATAAACAACAGAGGGTCACATGTCATCCAAAGTTTAAGCCTTTCCTTTCAATCGCAGAGCTTCACAATCCTCGACTGCATTAATTATTCAGATAAGCAGTAGAGTAGCATTCCTTCAAGTGTTTGAATAAGCACTGTACTACTTTAAGGGCGTGTTGCTCAACAGAAGGTGTCAATAAAAAGTTTGGAAGTAGTTAGCACACAGCCCAACAATTTTTCAGTTTGAGCAGACACCAGGAGAACCATTAAGTTAAGGCAAAATGCTAAAATGTGTCAAGCACAATGAAATTCACTAATTCCCCATATACTTGGTGTTGGCTTATATCGCTGTAAACTGAATGTTTGGACTTGGGCTGCAGCCTAAAGCAAAATTAAAATACATAAATAAAATTTTAAAAAGTGGTGGCATTTTGTTGACAAAATGATTATGAAATGAATCACCAAAATAAATGGTTGCAACACTAAAAAGAGCAAGATGTTCTAGGTTGGTCCAGAGCTAAGTTTTTGGTTGCATCTCCTACTTTACCTCAGTAAATCATCAATTGAAATCTGTTCACATAAATGGCTGCTACACGACTGTGTGAGGTAAAAACTGGCATTTAAATATTAGAACGAAATTCAGTCACGACTATAATGACAAAACATGGATTTAACTGTTATAACCGAGACAAAACTCTAAACTAAACCTTAGTTAAGATATTTCCTACTAGTCTATTTCTTTGTAATGACTCAAGAGTTTACATAGGTGTGGTGGTTACCTATGTGCCACCAAACTAGACGGAAAAAACTCACCACAGAACCCACTTTAACTTCAGAAGCAAAGCAATGACTTTGAAGAAACGGTCCCTCTGATGTGTAATACTACCCTTTATAACACTGGGACGTTAGTGTCTGTTAAGCCTCATTAAGCTATATGAAGCTCTTACAGTACACTTCCTCATACAGCAACTGTTTCACTTCCTCATACAGCAGCTGCTTCACTTCCCAACATTTCTGATTGGTCATTATCTTATGTAGCATTTACCGTAATGACAAACATGTGGGCGCCTAGGTTCAACTCAGGTGTATGCTGTGGCTTCAAATGATCGAATCCAATAAAAAGACCAAATTAAACAATGTGTTAGTCGACTTCTCTTATCCCTCCGGGATAGCTAGATTTACCGCTGAGCACCAAGCCCACTAGTTCCAACCAAATAACACTTCACAAGCAGGATATGCAGTAAAGAGTTCTAAGTAAAAAAGTTCTCAAATAAGCTGGACACTACGGTATTTAGCGAATGTTAATCAAACGAGTAAATTGTGTAATTTTTGGGGACTATTTTCAGTCGTGAATTTGTACACATTTGACACATAGTGGATATTTTCGGGTAGACTGTTAGAATGACTAAAAATAAAATACAGTGCCCATGTTTACTGTATTGAAATAACATGTTATCCAGTGCAATTTGTGCCTCTTTGATATGTTTTATTGTTTGTAAGGGTACTCATCTATAGCATAGAGGAGTTAAGTTATTACTAGTCTTCGACTAAACAAAACCTGTCAGCGGGATCAATTTTTGGTTGG
Organism: Monopterus albus; assembly: GCF_001952655.1. Lineage (NCBI taxonomy): Eukaryota > Metazoa > Chordata > Actinopteri > Synbranchiformes > Synbranchidae > Monopterus > Monopterus albus. The sequence goes on along the minus strand of NW_018128276.1, from coordinate 251,398 downwards.
TTTTTGGTCTTTTTATGGGATTTATGAGACTTTTATGGGATTTGTTGACAATAAGAAAGATACTGAATACCACAAGACATAACTGAAAAAAACCTTAGAAAAAAAATACTATGACCTGGATGACTGAGAATCTGCACACACAAGACTTAACGGTTAAGGAAAAAAAATTATTCATGAAGGCAACAAACAAACAAACAATAATAAACAAACACAATTATAACAGCATTGTTTAATGTTCACAATTCTTTCAGCTATAGATAAATTGTGTTACTTGATACGGTCAACACAGATAAATGTTGCTTTTTGTTTATAAATGTTGATTTATGGCTAAACATTTGGAATAACAAAAAAATAATTCAAACAATTGAAATAAAATAATATCTGAAGGGACAAATCAAATAAGACTGAGAATCCCTAAGGAGAAACGAGTACCACTGTTTGAGGAAAATAGTCTTGTTTTAATTTTTTATTGGTTAAGGTTACAAAGTCCTCGCGTGACGTTACCGTAACTGTTTGAGTACGGCTTAAAAGAGGAAGCGAAAATGCTGTATTTCCGCTGCAGCAGCGAGAACGGGTATGTGAAAAAAGAAAAGAAAATGTGGATCGAAAGGATAAATTGAGGCCGGAGAAGGACCGTTGAACTACAAATATCGTATGCGTCGAGTCAGGTCGACAGGCAGGTCATATTGTTTAAAGTTCCCTATCGAATATTTCACAGTGTAAAGGGTCTTTTCGAGGTGAACTCGTCCTCTTCTCTGGTGGTTCGCTTTAAGGAAGCAGTAGCTTGGCTAGCCAGCTGAATAAGCTAGCCTGCTAGAGATGGGGACGAGAGCAAGTCGCCTACAGGAAGAGCCGCTTCCCTCTCCTTTCGGAAAAGACGGTACAAAGCGGGATTCCTATCGGCGACCCCGCTGCACCAGGCCCACCAGCCTCGTGGTAGACTTCTCCGGGAGTTTCGAGGACACGGAGGTCAACCGGAGCCGATCGGAGGAGGGCAGTGACTCGGATTTGGGGCAGCATGGGGCGAGTGCCGACGGTAGCCCCGCTGACCACCACAACATCCCCTCTAGCATTAGCCAGGCGTCACCTACGGACGACAACAACAGCGAGGGGAAACCGGAGGAAGACGGGAATATAAGTCCTGAAGCTCCCGTCGACGCGGAGCCGCAGTCTGGACAGGAGACAGGCCGCACGCCCTACCGCACTTTTTCCGAGCGGCTATCCGGGAATCGGCACTCTTCCACCCGCAGCGTCACCGCAAGGTCCGCCCGAGTCCGAAGCACACACCAACGTCCAGTGTCAGAGGCTTGGATCGGCCTCTATCGTGTTAACAACCGCCATGGCAGTAAGTCAGCGTTTTTACACATTGCATTAGTCTTTTTTATTTTGTTTTTAAATAAATGCCACTCAGTATTTGTCGCATATACGGCACTGGTTTCCATCAGTGATGGTTTGTACAGGAATGTGACATTTTAACAGAAGTTGGATGGAAATCATGATTGTGTTAGAGCTAGGCAATATCAGTAAATTTAAATTACGGAATATATCATCAAATGTTACGGAATATGTTTTGATGTTTTCATGAGACATGAGTGGGTGACTTGTGTTAATAAAAATAAATAAATAAAAGTAATATAGGTTTGATGGCCAGGTAGTAGGTAGGAGTATTCACTGTCAGCTTTCTTCAGCCGTGACTGTAACAAATTTATGAAAACTGTCAATTCACTCCAGAGCAGCCTAAGAAAATAAATATAGATATCAAGCCTTTTATCACACTATGAATTTTGTCCTAATGTCTACCAATGCAACCCTCAACCTGTCCACTCTGAAATGAAAATGGATTTTCTTAAAGAATTTACATTCCTGAACAGCTAATCTCTTTTCCTGTGCTTGCATGCTACGCTGACTAAAATGATCAGAGACCCTATTGTATGAAGCAGAGCTGTGGTGAGACAAGTTTTTTGCTTCAAGGCCTACTGACAGTGGGCGGCAGTGGTAAATTATGCAGCCTGCAAGATGAAAACATGAAGCAACCAACTACCTTTTCTTTAAAGTGCTTCAGAAAGGGAATATGAGTTTGCAGAGGAAGTGAAAGTGCACATTGGATAGTCAAATACACAGAGACGTGACATCTTGAGCCAAAACACAACAGTGTGGTGGGTTTCCGAGGCCAGCTCTCTATCGAGTGTAGTGAAATGGGTCACAATTTCACATGCCCGCTCATTGCTGGCAGCAGGTCCTAGATGATGGAGGAGAATGTAGGGCAGCAAGGCATCATTTCTGCCGGTTTGTCCTATCAACAGTTGGCTCAGTCACTGGTTTGTGTGGTGGCTCCAGTCAAATAAAGCTTCTACTATTTTGGGTCAGTTACACATGAGGTAATGTCATTCACACTATCTCCAGGATGACAATACAGCCTTCACACTGAGTGATTGTGTTTCAGTCCACTCTGTGGTTTGTCAAGCCAGGCTGTGTAAGTATATGTCTGAACAGTACTTGTGCTCAGTGTGATGTGAACATCATCTATTATTTATATCTCTCTTCTGTGACGTCTGCTCTGTGCAGATATCCGTTGCCCTTTCTGCTCAAAACCTTTCCCAGGGGGTCGGATTGAGGATCACCTGTTGAGCTGCCTCACATCTCCTCCCCTACCCTACAATAGTAAGTGTCACACCACAGAAATGTTCTGATGGCTGTCTTCTGAACATGCTGGAAACCACAACGGTTGCTCTGTGTTTGTGTTCACAGCGGATGTGCTCAGTAAAGACAGTGGCGAGTGTTCCATCTGTTTGGAGGATCTGGTACAGGGAGAGACCATCGCTAGGCTGGCTTGTCTCTGTGTCTACCATAAGAGGTAACAAACTTCAGTTGAAGCTTTATAATAAAATACTGGCAGACAAAACTGTTAAGAGAAGGGTAAAAATGCAAGGCAGTGCAGGTGAGATTAAATGCCTCCAGATTTGAAAAAGTGCTGTAATGGGGCTAAGGTTTTAGAAAATAAAGAGCAAAAATAATACTGCACTTTTTTTTTTTTTAAATGATGTGGTCTTAAAATCTTGAAAACCATGCCTGAGGGACCATCATCTGCAACAAATGTGATCAGTGAATGAGAATCTGTTCACTTTATGAAGCAAAAGAAAGCTTGTGCTTCTGTCCTCGTGACATCTTATTTTACAAGCGAGTGATGCAAATATTGCCAACAGTGCTGAGCATGCTTTGTAGACTTGCATGTGATTTGTAGTAAATGGACTGAAACGCGCATAAACACTGGTGGTCCTTTTTAACAGCTCCATGGTCATTTTGCTTATAGCAGTCTTTGCTAACAAACTGGCAGATCTGTGCTACGTTTAATTAGAAGTAAGGATAATGCATTTGTCTACAAGGTTGTGAAAGCTCTTTGGTTTTCCCAACTTCCAAGCAGCTATTTATTCTCTGTAATTTCAGTGCTGTATGAGAACAGACATGCTAAAACTTGAAATTTACCAAGATTAGGTCATCATCACAGTCAAGATCCTGCCTGCTCTTTCTTTTTTTTTTTGGAAGAAATGTCATCAGTATGTGTTCAAACGGTTGCAAGTGGAAACTGATTTTAAAATCCACAAACTTGACAACAAAAAAGGCAATGGTGATGGATAATCTCCACAAAGTTGAAACTTGGATTAAGTGGCAATGTTATCTTATCTCAGATAAAGTATCAGTACATGTCTGTCTTTCTCACATGGTCATGTAAGCTTTTAACACAGTTTGTAGGTGTGGCTGTTGGACAATGTAACTGACGTTTTGTTCCACCTGGTTGAGATTAGAAGTGTGCATCTATACTGGAACACCAACAAAAATGATTATATTTATGTAGAGCTGCAACTCAGAGCCCTTAAGAGAAGAGTTACGACATTGAGGGGTCAAAACAGTAGCAGGTCATGTGATTAATGTAATGTCAAATACTTCTACATAGCTGAGTCAGATCCGCTGTTTTCTGTAGGGAACAGCGGGATATATCAACAAATTAGGCCACTACCTTTAATGACTTGAACAGTCTTTCAAACTAATTCTGTGTTCTTCTGTTTATAGATAGCTCAGCTAGGTACCTAAACATGTTTTGACATACTGTATGTCACAAGTAGAATTATTGCTTTTGGTTTCAGCTTCTTACTTTAGAAGATAGTAGCCAAGTCAGTGTAACTTTATGGTAATGCTCCTAATTCAGCATTCCCATGATCTGGGGGGGAAAAGGTCATACAGTCACTGGAGATGTCGTCACTCTCCTTAATCCACTTTGGTAGTACTAGCCCATCACATTTCTCTCATCTTATCTCTGGTCCTGTTGATTTTAAGAAGTCAGCGAGCCCCTAAACTTACTCACACCCTGCTGCACTGATTACATTTAGTTCTGTTTCACACTGTCAGTAAGTGGATTAAACCTTGAAGGAGACTCTACTATCAAAAACCCACCATAGAGGTTTTGGCACATTAACATGAGTTAATCAAAATGCAACGTTTTGATGTCCCCTGCTCTTTCTCCCTGTAGCTGCATTGATTCCTGGTCTAAGGTGAAGCCCTGCTGCCCTGAACACCCCTTCAACTGATTCACGGGTCAGATGTATTCCGCACAATATCCAACCCGACTCAGGTACTTGTACGACTTGCTCTCTGACTCAGCAGTAGGTATAGCAATGCTATTGTTAAGCTCCTTTTAGACATGATATCCAGGAATTTGTGAGCTACATTTAACCATGTACCAGCTAGCAATGTTAAGTTCTTTTTCTTTATGCCCAATTTCATTGCCTGCCAGAAATATATGCCATGAGAGCTAGAGAGTGAGCAACGGTGGTCAAGCGAGCTATATAGTGAATGAAGAGAGGGAGACGTGTCAGCACGAACAAAGCAGTGAAACAGAGAAAATGTTGAGTGGTGTTCTGTAGCGCGGTCACCGTTGACAGTTACAGGCGATTTGACCACTTCAGTTCAGACATGTAGCCAGTTGGAACCTAGCCGGCTATTTGACTAGGTCCGACCAAGTAAAACTGCTAGTAACACTTTGCCGGCTTCGTGACTGGGGACTTTCTTCAGACATGAAATAGAAGGCAAATTCCTTGCTAGGGTTGAGGATATGTGTCTGAAAGCAGTTTTAAGAGAACACAAACGCATCATCCTTATCACACTTTTGACAAAATAACTAGAATCTAAAAAGTGTCACTGGAGTAGCTTATTGCTGTGAGTCTCCTGGACTACACTAGACTAATTAAACAATACACTAGGATAACTGTCATCTACACTCACCAGCCACATTATTAGGTTAAATTCACACATGGTTACTCATGCAAACACTACTGCATAGTTACAGCTGTGGACAAGGACTAGGCAGGACTACTGTGTGTCGGCTTTCAAGGGAATTATACTGGCATGATACTGAGATACTGTTATCTTTTTACAAAAATCTTAAAACAATCGCTGCAGTGTGCATTACTTTGCCTAAAAGCCTTTTTTTCTGCTCTTACAGGAGACTACACTGAATCCCAATAAAATCCCAATAAAATGTGTAATTGAACAAATAAAAGCTGACTCCTTCTCTGATGCAAACCTGTATTTGAGTGGAGAACAGACAATCCCAAGAGGAAGCTACAGTTAACGACACCCAATGCTCTCCATTTGGATCAGTCCTTTTGATCTTGGTCTCCGCCAACAAAAAAAAACAAACAAAAAAACAACCCACGGTTCTGTCTAAACTGCAGTCAAGACCCTTACTGGAACAGAAGCAGAGGGGTTCCTTTTGACTTGATTCTGCAGAACATAAAAAAAAGTCAAAACGTATCCTCCCAGAACAATGATGGAACTCGCCCCAGAGAAATTTCGGACCTGGGGAGGAACACGAAGAAAAGTTTTAACTGTGACTCTGAGTTCTTTCCTGTGTATTTGTCCTCCCTCTGAATGGGTTTGGTCATTTTATCAAGTATTTTGCAAAAAGAGTATTGTTCCATGTCACGCATCGGATGAATGTTTCCTTTCCTTGGCTCAACCCAAATGAACCAACCTCACACTGAAAGCGTGAACTGTTACCACGTAAACATGGCTTTATTCTGAACTAGCTGGAGGAGGAGGGCTTGTTTTTTGGTGAATGGGGGCTGCCGTTACTAAGTGTTTTCCATTTTTATTACCTGTATACATTTCAGGGGAAGTCTGGGGGCTAATTGTTTTATTATAATTATTTTTTGCTTGAGTAGGTCAGTTTCTTGTAGGTGTTTGGTTGGCACAGAGTTAAATGTGCTGCTACTTGGTGAGTGTTTAGGAAGGTTGTAGGTATTTCATAGGGCCAAAGTAGCGCTGGTGTTGGCACAAATTTCAGCACTTTTGTCCCTCAACGCTGGTCTGGTATAAGGTTGTGTTTGTATGTGTTTTGTAACTACAGTCACGCTGGCAAACATCCTGTTACATGTGGCATTGGTACGCAACATGGCGGCTCACCTGGTCCTGTTGGTCGCAGTTTAAATGTGGTTTGGGTCTGTGTTGGTTTTTTTTGTCCCCCTCCTCGTGGCAAAACTCTGGGGTGTAGTCCAGATTTTTGGACCGGACCCCCAGGCTACAGTTTTGCCATCTGGTTACGCATAAAGCGGGAGGGATAAAGGGACGAATGGATTGAGGGATGTATTTTTGGGGCATGTTTACACCATGTGGCATGCGCCTCTATCCCCATCACTGCAGGCTATGGACAGCTGATGGTTAAGTATTACATAACTAGCCCTCTCCCCTTTTTAAGAATTTTCGATGTTATCTTATGATTATAGGTAAATGTGTTAAATGGTTTTCCTTTGCCTTTTTGGTGTGTTGATTGCCTTTGCTGCCTAGTGAAAGGGTTCATGTGCATGTGGGTATTGTAGTGTTTTTAGGGCTGAACTGAGGTTGAAGCCCAACAGTAAGGCTGCTCAACAGATGCTGTCTGATACTGGTTGCGCACAGGCCAGAGGAAACTGGGAAAGAACTAAAACATAAATTGATTGCTTTGGCTGTCTGCTCCATGTGTTACAGTGGTATGGATCCGTGCAGAGGTCAGGCTGGTGCACAGGTTTTCTACTGGCTAGCTTGGCCACCCCAGCCTTGGTTTTATTTTTTTGTCTCATCCCTGGTGTTTTGCAGTCTGAGGTGCTATGACTCATCCTGCTCCTAGAGGGCAGCCCTGTGCATGTTTCTCAGTGTCTGTATTAGAGAATAGAAAAATGATGCCAAAAGTCTGTGTGTTGGAGGCATTATGTGAGAGTGTGGACCATGAGATGCATTGATCATTAGATGTTACAGTTGTTGTGGTTAAGTTATGATATTGTATTCTTTGGAGGGGTGTTTGGGGAGGGGTTGGTAGTGGTGGTTTGGTTGTCCTTTTTCTTTTTATGAAAGGCAATCTAAAACCCCACATTAACTCATTTACTTTCTTACCCCCTCTGAGCTGTGTGATGCAATACCTCAATTTTACCAATGCCAACTAAATGCTCTGTGTGCAAACCAGCTCCTCTACAACCGAAGATGGTATTTTGTATAGGAAAGTTCCTAAATCTTTGGTTTTGAATTGCAGGGCACCGATCCCCTGTGTGCTCTGTGCTTTGACACCAATGTTTTAGATGAGAATGCTTGTCAGAGTCACCACAGTGGTATCTGCATCCCCAAGATGGACAATCTGCCTTTACTCTGGTATAAAAACAAATTGAATTTTATTTATTAAAGTGTAAATATATAATGCAATTTAAGAAATGGCTTGGTCTTTGTCTGTTCAATATACTGTTTCTTAAGCTCCAATCTTTTGTATGTCTCAGACTGTTTTTATATGTATTTTTTACAATAAACATGTGTGAGATGTTTTGTGAACGTGTCAGTGATGGTTTGTGCCATTCAGTGAGACCTACACACTGTGCTGCAAACTTCTATAGTAATGACAGCACTTAAAGAACAGTTACTGGATGATATAGGCCCACAAACTACTTTTTAAAAGAAGTGTACCCCACTTTTTTATGTAGCTACTTTTAGGTGCTAAAATGGTAAAGATTTGTGCAGCACACCACAATGTTTGTGTAACCATGTTTTAATCAGCTCAAATATTTCAATACAATCCACATTTAACTTTTAAAATGGATTATTTTACATGTTTTCATCTCATCACACCTGGATTACTGCAAGAGCCTTTTCACCTGATTGATTCAAAAATCAATTTTTTGACTGCACTCTGTCCAGAACTCAGCTGCTAGGCTTTTATGCAGAACACGATGCGGTCGCATCACTCATGTTTTAGCTTCTCTGCACTGGCTCCCAGTATGTTTTAGAATTTATTTTTAAATGTTATTACTTTTAAGCCCCTGCATGGCCTCTCTTCTAGCTACATCTCTGACCTTTAAGTACTGTGTATGCCTTTTGTCTGTTCTAAGGGCCCAGCTGAACAATAAAGGGGACAAGGTGTTTACAGTCAGGGCCCCAAAGCTCTGGAATGCCTTGCCTGACAAAGTCAGGTGAGCTAAGTCAGTAACCGCTTCTTAAAATGTACTTTTAACCTCTAGAGTCCCTGCGTCCTCATATGAGGACCGCACATTTTGGGTTTCCTGCACCATATACTTTATTTCTCCTCAACTTAGACCTGTTGTCCTCGTATGTAGACACTTTTACCACCATCTTGTGGTAGGAAAAGCACATTACATGTGTTACTATAATTCCAAGATGGCGTCGATCTCAGCCAAGATGTTCTACAGCCGAGCCCGAAATAAAAATGGACAAGGTACAAAACCTAAAAACATTTCATGGTTGAAACCTGCTAATTTATGCTTTTTAATGTCTGTAGTTTGAGATGGTATATAAATTTGACATCTTTTAGCAATAGTAACAAGTTAGGAGGCTTCTAACTATGAAGTACTCGTTTGAGGACATTGGGACCATGTTAATACATTGTCTATGTAAAGGTGTAAAAGTAATGACACATGGCTTGGGAAGATTTGTGAAAAAAACGAACAGTTTCCACTAAATATAAATATAAACAGTTGTTGCATGTGGTACACATTAGTCTACA
>NW_018128276.1:159441-242065 GCF_001952655.1 Monopterus albus | reverse complement strand
TGTGTGTGTGTGTGTGTTGTTATCTTCTATTTTCAGGTGTTTCTCTCTAACTGAAAGTGGACATGCAGTTAGCTGTGTCACTTACTTCCCTGATTCTGTTGTAAAAAACCCCTTACTCATGCTTCAGACATGAGTGACCAGTTCAAGTCCGTCAGACTTCACGTCTGTTAAGTAGCATAAATTAACAGTATCTTATCTATAGTTTCCAGAATGACACTTATCTATGCAAACTATTCTTGCACAATTTTCCAAGAAGATGAGAAATACTACAAGTTGACTCGAAGCTGAAATTTATAACTATAATTCATGCATAAGAGCCAGGTTAATACTGATACATGATGCTGTTAATGAAACAGAGACAGTCATACTAAACTTTATCATTATAAAAGCAAAATAATACTAACAGTAAATAAAACAACTGTAACTCCTGAAATCCAATCCTAACAGTTTGCAAACTGAACGTAACTGTTTTGCAGCTTTTCACAAAGGTCCATAGGTGTGATACTGTTTGTACAAACTACAAACAAATGAAATTTCTCCGCACAAAATGAATTGAGACAAAACATACTTTTGGAATATGTAGTCATGTAGTCATCAGTCTACAATGTGTTGCAATTACTGTGTGCACAGTCATGTTCTGGCATAGATTTATTCTGTAATGTGATGCAAATATGTGCAAAGCCATTTTCTGGCATAGTTTTGTTCTGTGATGTGTTGCAAATATTGTTAGCAAATTTTGTTTTTGCACAGCTATGTTCTGGCATAGATTTATTCTGTAATGTGTTGCAAATATTGTGTGCACAGCTATGTTCTGGCATAGTTTTGTTCTGTTTCACTGGCTCCCAGTATGTTTTAGAATTTATTTTTAAATGTTATTACTTTTAAGCCCCTGCATGGCCTCTCTTCTAGCTACATCTCTGACCTTTAAGTACTGTGTATGCCTTTTGTCTGTTCTAAGGGCCCAGCTGAACAATAAAGGGGACAAGGTGTTTACAGTCAGGGCCCCAAAGCTCTGGAATGCCTTGCCTGACAAAGTCAGGTGAGCTAAGTCAGTAACCGCTTCTTAAAATGTAGCTCAGGACTCTAGAGGTTAATGGAGAGCCTTTCCTGATTTAAAAAAATAATTATTTGCTGCCTTGTAAAGTACTTTGTAATGTAGATTTTGAAAAGTGTTCTATAAATAAAGATTATAACAGTTTCAAAAAACTGTCAAAATGCTAAAAAAAAAAAAATCTAATTTAGAACATTTAAAATTATTTAAAATTCTGTGAAACTCAATCTGCTGATAAAGATAGCTTTCAACAGTATTGCACTGACAGTGTAGTCAGATTTTGTCAACTGCTGTTTCCAAAGTCAAGAATAAACTTTTAATCTCAAATCTGCTCGGTTTTTAGACAGGTACTGATTCAACTTTTGGAGGCTGCTGCCCATATGTATCAGTGAGGACAGACAGTGTTACACCTCTATGAAACACTTTCAACAAAAGCTGAACATATTAACCTTCATGAAGGGAAGATTTATTGAACATAATACACTGACTGTATTGTGATTACTAGTTCCAGGCCAGGGTATGTCTTATTCTTAAATAACTGATCAGATAAAGAACACTACTTATCAGCACAGACATTACATACTGTAATCTGACTGGGCTGCCATTTAGCTTCACTTTTTGTATCAAATGTCTGAGTTGTGATGGGAAATAATTCAGTTGTGTGGAAACTGGTTGCACCCTTAATATTGCAATTTTAACTTCTGCTTGACAATAGCATTATAAGGTCATGAAATATTCAGACAAATTAGATGGTAATGTGTCCTAAACAGACACTGTCTCTGATTTTGTACTGAGCTGGTATAAAAGGAAAATCAAAGAAAGTATGATAAGTGCAATTCACTGTACACAGTGTATTGCTCAACCAATATGGATTGTTCAGTGGCTGATATACAGTATAATGTGATATGTTGCTGTTTTTTTGCACCAGATAAAATACAGCAATTTAATAAGAAATGAGACACACATTTGCTTAACTTAAATGAACATATAACACTAATGAATTATGAAAATATTTGAATTATTAAGTATTTGAAAATAAACAAACTGCATAGCCTCTGCTACAATCTGTTAATTGGCTTTGTGAGCGCAGACATCAGCCAACGCCTGTTATTTAAAAATGCCATATAACAACCCAACTGATCAGCCAACCAATCAATCGGTCTACCACTAATATACAGTGTATTCTAGTTTTATTGTACTCAGATCTAGACTGTCAATTTTGTAGTTGACCCTGTAGCACTGATATAGGGATCACTGGACATCCCCAGACCCCACTTTGACAATCCCGGACTTAGAATGAAGCAACAGTGACATTTCCCATTTCCACACTGGTTCTTACAGACTGGGTGTTTTATTTTTCTTAACTGTTAGGAAGTGAAAACACTAACCCACAGGTTGGTGAAATAAATTCCACCCATCACCACAAGAGAAGTGCTCTTTGTGCAGCGTCCTGCTCACACAACACTGCCTGGTGTCAGACTGTCGTTCTCTGTGTAATCCAGCAGAAAAGGTAAGCTCAGTCTCTGTCTCTTTATTCTCTGTTACCTAACTAAACTACCAAACTAAGTATTTTTATTTGCTTGTATTTCTGGCACTTTCAATAAGACAGCAAACATTTTTTGTTAATAATAATTTTTTAAAAAGCCACAAAAATATATTGTGACATTTCCCACTCTTATGATCTAGTCATGCACATACTGTCATTTTGGTTTTACTTGCAGATCTTAGGGGCAGAAATCTCAGAGATGGAGGCCATTGCCAAAAATGAAACACACTTAAATGGTATGGGAACATCAGATTTGTATTAATTCAAGTTTATTAATTATACAGCTTGTACCTGAGTTAACTGGCTGAAGAAGTGTGTCTCTAATCACAGTGGAACCCTACCTCTCTGAACATATACCAAAATGTTTGAGGCTCAAAAACATTGATTGGTGACTCTAAATTGCCCGTAGGAGTGAGTGTGTGTGGTTGTTTGTCTACATGTCAGCCCTGTGACAGACTGGAAACCTGTCTAGGATGTTACCCCTCCTCTTGCCCAAAGGCAGCTGGGACTGTCTCCAGCGACCCTATTCAGTTATAAGCGGTATAGCCAATGGATGGATAGATGGAGATAAAACTACATACAGTAGGTCTATATAATGTAATTGACATCTCTGCCACACAAATTAATAAAGACTGAATTGCATTTTGCTGTTTCAGTAGAATAAATGACCCCTCTCACTGTGCTGGCTGACTGTTACACTGTGCCTCGCTCAGACATTTTTATAGTTATTACTAACCGGTGTGCGTTTCTTGCTTTGATAAGTAAATGCGTCTGCTGTTAAAGAAAAGAATAAACACCTACTGTTCTTGTTACTTGAACTAAAAGTAGCACTACACCTCGTTGCTGTTTCCAAAAGTTGAAAACTTGAAATATACTGTACATACAGTAGAATACATGACTCCCAGATGCCACAGTTTCTCAACTAAATAACATTACACAAAAACATTTCCTCACACTGTTACATGTACGAGAAGCGGTTGCACAGCTCAACCTATGCTTCCTATTGTTTTCTCTGTTTTTGAGCAACAAGGCATGCTGTGGGAAGCTATATAAAAATTACCAAGGTTTCACTTGATGTGAACAGACAAGCCATTGAGCAACAAACCGTCAGTTCTGCTGTTCTGCTCCCCTTCCACCTTCTGTCTTGTCAATGACTGACCACCAATGATTGAAAAACATCTACAACATAATGTAGTCGCACCTACACTCAGGTTTATGCCATGTGGACAACATCAGCTACAGTAATTTCCAGACTTGCTATGTACAAACAACACATGGCCTGAAGAGGTGAGTGGTAACGTCCTACTCAGTGGTTCAGATACCAAAGTTAATGAGCAAATCATATAGTATAAATACAGTAGCTACAGCTACAACAGTTAATCCACTAATGAACTGACAAAAAATTAATTATTTTGATCATCAATAATTTAGGTAATTTATCAAGAAAAAAAGCACCAAAATAATGTGAGTCAGCCCTACCTGTAATTATGTAAACCATTACTTCTCTACTCTCTCTTTTCCAATAAAAAATGTAAGTTTAATCATTTTAAACCTCATGAGTGCTTGTGTATTTTGCTTATACGAAGTCGAGAGGTTGCACTGTATCAATTAATCCTATGTTAGACAAAGAGCACTGTGTTTTAATCACAACCTCTACCAACCAGAGGAGGAACCAGTGTGTGATGAAATAAGAGCACATCTCAACCTGTAGGTTCTCACACACACAGTGTGTGTCCTTGCTACTAAAGAGGTCACCGTGATCATAAATGACTGCTGTGTTTCTTTCTCACTGGTCTTTAACATTTCCACAACAGTATCTAAGACTTGTGATTCTTTCTGTTGCATAAACTGACCTGTAACTGACTGAACATTCTCTCTGGCCCATTTTCCTCCACGGTGTCAGCTACTGTTGAACCCGTCATATCAAAAGAGATGCAGGATGCTCCTGACTCTGATATGTCCTCACCACCACTGCCACACTCCAGCCAAAGTGAAGAACCTCCACCCTACTCTGCAGCCCTAGAAATGGACCCTCCACCCAAGTCTGAGACAATTCCTCAGCCTGGCAGTGGCTATGAATCTTTGGCCGGCATAGGTGAACAAGATGCCACAGACACAACTTCCATTAAAACAACATGTCCTTTTGATGACAAGGCAGTGAGAAGAGGGTTTATTAGAAAGGTTGGTACTCTTGCATTCCAACTACTAGCTACTGACTTACTACTACTGATACATTTTTATCCAGAAATCATATTGTGAGTGCTGACAAACAGTCTCTGTGAAATATTGGTGTACTGGTAAACAGCATTTGGTGTGTTTAACCTTGTCATGAGTTCTGTACTATGAAACTTTATCCTATACAAAAATTCCCCAACCAGCAAAAAGAGTCGTGAAAATAGCTGTTTTCAGGGGTTAAGTCAAAACCGCAAATCATGAAAAGCACAAAATCACATAGATTCAAAATCATCATTTAAGCAAGAAGGTAGGGATTCAGTCTCGGTTTATGGTCAAGAACCTAAACCTAAATCTCCCAAACTATTAGACCATCCTCACTATTGCACCATGCAAATACTCTTTAGCATGAGTATTTGATCAAATCACTAATTGATATCAGCAGATGCAACTGAGGTACTGGCATCAGTATCTGGAGAGAATTGGTCAAGAAGGGTTTCCTGAGAGTAAACTCAGATCTTGTGCATGCTGGGAAGTACACTAGTCCTTTCCGGACTAATTAGTTTGATCAGCTTAGTTTGCTTAGGCATTAAAGCATATCCATAAAATTAAATTTTAAATTAAAATCAATGGTTTTTACCTTAGTGCCTTCAAATGTATGAAAATTTGAAAACATCACTGAGATATATTTGACAAAAGCAAATTAAGTTAATTCTGATGAAAACTCCTCTCCCTGTGCAGGTGTTCTGCATCCTCACTCTCCAGCTGCTGTTCACCTTCAGTGTGGTGTGTGTGTTCACCTTCTCCAGCGTGGTCAAAAAGGCTGTGCAGGAAAACCTGTGGGCCTATATCAGCTCCGTCATCATCTTCATGGTGGTGGCCATCACCCTCAGCTTTTTGAAGTCCTTCAGTCGCCGTCACCCATGGAACATTGTGGGACTGGTGGGTTTCCAATATAGGAGCATAACACCTCAAATGGCTAATGTGCATCTGAACTTGTAAGCAACAGACAATGATATTACCATTACACAACCCATATATTGAAGTAATATATTTAACTTCTATCACAGAATAAGCAAATTAAAAGAATGAGAGCTTTGCTGTTTGAAAGGAAAAATGCTGGATATGAAACAGTCACTGTACACAGTCACATCCTGGATAGAGAAGTGAAAATATATTAAGTATGTGTGCTGCCACCACAGATCAGTGTTGCTCAATTAACCCCCTTCAGGCGGTGGTCACCGTGAGCTTGTCGTACATGGTGGGAACCGTCGCCTCCTTCTATGACACCCGTTCTGTGATCATCACAATGGGAGCAACGTTGGCCATTACTGTCACGGTCATCGCTTTCTCAGCACAGGTTAGACAAACAATCTCAGTCAGGGAGCTCAATGTCCAATGTTTCCTATGTATATAATGTCAGCGTGTCTTTTTCAGTTACAGGCCCTATAAAAAAACCCTCTGGATTTAATTATTTGCAAATCCTATTAAATTCTGAGGTTGGAGTCTGAGTTGCAACACTATTATCATACAGTTTAACATTCAAAGGCTTTGTCACATCCTCATTTAATAAATATAAACATTAAATGCATGGTGGCATATCTTTGAAGGTGTCTCACAATGCTGGTGTGAAAGAACTAACTGTAAAGGATAAATATTTAAAGATAAACAATGAAACATATTTGTATTAAATGTTCATATTAGTTCTGTGTGGACATGTGCAACTGTTCGATATTATATATATTTTTCCAATGTATATTGACAATTACTTTTGTTTTTGTTCTTCACTATAAAGACTTTAGTTACACTGATTTAAAAAATGAAAAATGTGCTGTTTAATCATTATATGGACAAAAGGTATCAGCAGTGGAAGAAGTACTCGGATCCTTTACTTAAGTAAAAGTACAAAAGTATTAGCATCAAAACATACTTAAAGTACTAAAAGTAAAAGTACTCCTTAAGCAGAATGGCATATTTCTCATTTGTGTTTATCATATTATTGTATTGTAAATACTGATGCATTACTGTGTACATCATATTTAATGTTGCAGCTGGTAAAGGTGGCACTAGTTTTAACTACCTTATGTACATTTAATTTGAATTACGGTTGGGTAGCTTCTGAATTTTCCACCATAGATCGGTGAGGTCTTATAATTACACTGTATTTTTTGTATTAATCTGGTTCTGAAAAGTAACCAGTGATTAAAGTTATAAAATGAATGTAGTGGAGTAAAAAGTACAATATTTGGCTCTAAAATGTAATGAAGTCAAAGTACAAAGTCACAAAAAATGAAAATACTTAAGTACAGATACCTCAAAAGCGTATATTAAGTACAGTACTTGAGTAAATGTACTTAGTGACTTTCCACCACTGGAAAGTATTAATGAAATTAATTACTAATGTCTTTCTGTGCTATTTGCAGACTCGTTTTGATTTCACTATTTGTTATGGACTTCTGCTGATTCTGGCTGTGGACCTGATAATGTTTGGATTCTTCTCCATCTTCTACTACCACTACATCACTGACATCTGCTACGGATGTCTGGGAGCACTGCTGTATTCGCTAGTAAGGGAAATAAATATATACCATGATGGTACTGTAACATACTGTCTAAAGGGATGCACAGACATATATTACTTACATAGCACTTCCCCTTGCTATAAAGTAGAAGAAAATAACTTATATCACACATGTACTGTATTTCTGTTGTCACAAGTAACTACTGTAAATGTGCATCAGATATACTATATATACACATTTATGATTTTGAGAAATGAGCAAATTACCACGCCCTTGGGCTGGAGCTTTGATGTGTGGTCATCAGCAGTGTAAGGTGCAAGTTGTCCTGCTGTGGTAGCTTCAGTAGGCCACTGATGATAGTTAAACACAGTTGGTAAACACCAATCCACTACAGAGAAAAGGTCTAATTAGGCAAAATAAATGAAACCACTCTCTTGTTTACTCATTTATCTCTCTGTACTGTAATAGACACTCTGTAGTTTACTCTAAAGAGAGTACAGTAAACTGTACGTCATTTACTAGTAGCTGGTATTCATTTCTCACCCTGTCATACATCTTTTCCTCCTCTCCCTCCCTGTCTCAGTTCCTGATAATCGACTGTCAGCTGATGATGGGTATGATGAGTAACCGTGTGGATCCTGAGGAATACATCAACGCTGCTCTCCTGATCTACCTGGATGTAGTCCTCATCTTCCTCTACCTGCTGGGGAGGAGCTGAAACTGTACCGACAAAATACTCACACAACATACGCAGACAGAAACAGACACTCCAAACTGTACCCACAAAATAATGTCTTTTATTATGATGAATGAATAATTATCAGTGTTTTTTCCAGTTTTTTGTCTTCGTCTCAGTTTTATATAAATAAAAGAAACATTTTGAACAGAAAGTTGTTTGAGATAAAAACATCAATTCAATTGCTATTTTTTTGCCATTAATGAGACACATTCATAAAACACTGGCATATATTCAATATAAATGAATACCGGTATATAATAAATAAAGGAGTTCCAAGTCATTAGGACACTGATAATCCAGTAGATCCATAAGGCAATTTGTGTTAAATACAGCAACTTCCATATGCAACATGCAATATTGCTTATAAAAACAGCTTTATATTGATAGAAATAGTATTAAATGTTCTCAATTTTTCTTCATATCACACGGATTCATCCTCAACCTTTAGTGTCACCAAAACTTCAGCAGCGATACAATCAACTTGTGGTCCCATTCTACTAATCAAGAAATATTCCAAAATTTAACTCACACAGTCCAACACCATTTTCTACCATATTAATAAAGAAGACTGTGATGTTATCTAACTAGAGAAAACTGTTTTGTATTATTTCCTCACGTCACTGTAAGGCTGCACCTAACAATTATCTGTTATCAATTAATCTGTTAGCTGTTTTCTTGATTAACCCATTGATCAGTTTGTCTATAAAATGTCAGAAAATAGTGAAAATGCCAGTTATAATTCTGCACAGCCCAAGGTAATATTTTAAAATTGCTTGTTTTATTTGACCAACTGTTCAAAACTTGAAGATATCCAATTTAATATCAGATATAACAAAAGGCAAAAACATGCTTGAAAAATGAATACTGAATAATTTCCTACTAAAATAAATGCCAATTAATTTTGTGCAGATCAACTAATAGATTAATTGTTCAGCTCTACATCAACGGGAGAGTACACGAACATCAAGAACAAGTGAGTGATATATCATCTGTGCTCTGTGGAGAGGAAATCCCCAGCTTTTATGGAACCTCACCACAGTGAAGTGTAGTCAAACTGGATCTGCAGCAGGTATCTCATACGAGTCTGGGCAGGGTTATAAACAATAAACTCATTGTAGAGAAGAGAGTAGCCGGTGTTTTTACCCAACCCTGTCTTCACCCCAGGCCCCATCGGCACAATGACACCATCCCTGGGAAAGAGAGATGGAAAGACAGAGACTGTAACTGACCAACTTCCCTTTCAGATAACTTCAGGATTTCTGTTATGAAACAGTTGAGCAGAATTAAACAAATGTCTGGCCTGTATGAAATGTATCTGTATAATGAGACAGACTAACAGAGTCACAGAGTTTTTGGGGTCAGGTGCGGTCTGTCCCAGGCCCTTGGTACTGTGTTTTCCAGCAGGCAGATTGTTGGCCTCGTAGTCGGCATCCAGCAGTTCATTGCAGTCTCCCAGAGCGACCTGCAATGACACGTAGACTGACACATCTGGACCAGAGTGGTAATGCGGCATTCAAATCATGTTGGATTTACTGACGCGTGGACTTGTATTCACAGGTCCTAAAATTCCAAAATAAGCAACACACACAGGTTTGTCTGGTCTTCTTTTTTCTTTTTCTTTTTTTGGGGTTTCAGTCTGCTTGACCATCAACTATGAGTATCACAACAGTATAGATAGATGGGTGACAAATGAAAGGAAGAACCTGAATAAATGCGTGGTCTCTTCACAGATGACAGTGGCCCCACCCACAGGGCACGAGGGGTCACTCTTAAGTTTGATGAGTGTGAAAATTACGTGTCAGTCACCAGATATCAGCCAAGGTGACAACCTATGGGAGGTTTTGGACTAACGTGTTAGACAGTGTCTCTACCACCATCATCAAAACACCACATGAGGGAATATCTTTTGGAAGAATGGTGTTCATCCCTCCAGCAGATTTCAGAGGCTTGTAGAGTTGTTTACAAGGTGCACTGAAGCTGTTCTGGTGGCACATGGTGGCCCAACACCTCACTGAGACACTTTATGTTGGTTTTTCCTTTCATTTGTCACCGGTCTGTACATAAAAATCAATATAGAAATGTTCAGAGAATCACAAAAGTGAGTTCAAATGGTGAAACACCAGAAACACTGCTACCCAGTTAATTTATGAAGGAAGGTAGGTTTCTTCTTTAAACCATCCAAATATTAAAGAACAGAAAAGAACAAGAAATGACAAAGGTAAATATGGGCAAAAGTGCCAATGGTCATCATAAATTTCACATTCTATCATACATAAAGCATTTATGCGTTTGATACACAACACATTCAGGGGGTGCAGAAAAGTATTTTACTTTTTTTACTCACCTCACACAATAATAAGAGTCCAACAGTATTGTGCTGACTGGAAAAGCAGTAGTTGGCACTCTTTGATGACATGTCAGCAAAGTAGATGCCTTTACCAAACTAGATAAAAGAGAAACAGGGAAATCATCATCACTGGAACACTGCTGTGTAATTTTTCATTATTTGCTACTTTACATTTTTTTTAAGCAGCGGACTTGGTTTTTAAGACAAACAAAAAATAATCAATTACAAAACAGTATATGAATATGTTTTTTGTCCATCCTAAATACCATGTAGCCAGTGGTGGGAGCTTCAGGTGGGGCCACTCTGAGCCCCCGACTGAGGATGCCAGCCCAGTTAGACAGACGGGAACCATGCCACAGCAGAGTCCTGGCAGACAGACACACACAGTGACACACACAGTTCATTGTCAAGTAAAAACTATTTTCAATGGTAGATTTTATACAATCAAATATGGACCTTAAAGCACCTCTACCTAATTTCCTTTCAGCCTAAAGAGTGTAGTGAGATTAAAAACAAACTGACACCATAAGACATTTTTCTCCCTCCCATCATGTCCTGTTTCCTAGCGATAATGTAAACTGGTTGTGACAAACTGTACAAAATTAATTCAATACAAAGGTAAAATCATGACCATGTTAGGTCACTAATGTTACCAAAACACATGTTAGCCTTAGGATGCTAACACAGCCAGAAGGGCCTAACTAAGCAGACTACAAATATTCCACCAAAAAACCCGACATCTAAAATACATAAACCAATAATGGCATGAATCCTGTGATACCTGTTGTGTAAATGTGAGAGGAAGTTCCTGCTCTCCCCATCTCTGTCCACTGAGAAGATTTCAAGGACGGTCATGGTATAGTCACGATGGGTGGGGGCGTGAGTGGACTGCAGATACTTTTCTATTACCTTGAACACACAGAGATGACAGGAGAGTTTACACCAGCTTCACAGAGTACCTTCAGGTTACTGCAGCTTAGGTTTCATTTAGTTTACTACTTTAGCTTATACATTTTCTCTGAATGTGCTTCTTTCAATGAAAGTACTATAGAAATATAAAGAAAGTATATTTGTAACCAATTCCTTTATGAAATGCCTGCAGTGCATTCTGGTTCAGAACAGCAGCATAGCAGCTAATACAACAATAATGAATAGTAAGAGACAGACCTTGAACTCGTTGCTGCTGGGGTCCAGAGGCTGCAGTTTACACTGGAGGGAGCGGTACTGTCTGTCCAGAGGATGCTCGTCACTGTCTTCACCGGACTGGACCATTTTCACCACAATACGGATGTCACTCAACGCCTGAGCAAGGACACACAGACAGACAGAAATTCCATATACATATTGAACAATATGTAACACAAGGTCAAATAGAGACCAAACCAGAATAACTGCAGACCAAGCTGAAACACATCTCAGTTACTTCAGAAACACTTTACCTCCAACAGCGTAATTTTTTCCTTCAGCTCATCCTCTGTGCGGATGACTGGGGGAGTCTTCAACCTGGAGAATTACATCTTTTAGTTACAGTGAAACGCAGACCAATGTGAAACACTTGCTTGTCACCATTCAGGCATCAATTATCCAGTAACACTTAAACATGCTTTGTACATCCCACCCAAAGTCATGTGGGATACGAGTGTAGAACTGGTTGCAGGCCTCCAGCAGCTCACGGTTACTGTCCTTCTTCTTCAAACACGACTCGATTTTCTTCAGTGCAGTGTAGCCTGCACGGATCTGCTCTGAAGTCAGTTTGCCTTTAGGTAGAAAGAAAAATACAGTACTTGAAATTTGACACACAGCAAAATGTCTGATCACTTGTTTTTCACCAGCTGAATCTGCTCATACTGTATAGTCAGATGGACAACTGGACCAAAGAGGATTACCTGGAAAATGTATTTTCCTGCATTTTTGACTCAAATTGTAGAATCTTGAATTTTTTTTAAAGCTGTATGCTCTCTGAATAAAATCAAAGCAGTGTGTAAAATCTAGAAGGATTTATTAGCAGAAATGGGCTATATTAGGCATAATTGTGTTTGCATTAAAATGTAATCACCACAAAATAAAAATCGTTGCATTTTCTTTCATTTAGAATGAGTCTTTTATATCTACATAGATCCCCCATCATGAAGGCCACCATGTTGAACTGCCATGTATTTTACAGTAGCCCCAAAGAGACAAAACATATGCTGGCTCTAGAGCGTATTTTGTGTTTTCACATTGTTGAAGCAGCAGGTTCAATTTGGAGACAAGTAACATCAGAATCTCACACACTGCGAGCTTAGAATGTAATTCTAGTACACTTTGTTGTGGTTTTGATTCTGTCACACTGACCCAGAGGAGCTTTCCGTGTGTCAAACTTCATCTCCAGCACACACTCCTCCATGGCTTTGAGGTCACAGATGAGCTCCAGGAGTGACTGGATCTTCACATCCAGCTTAGAGGTCTTCTTCTTGGGTGTAGTATCTGTTGTGGTCTGGTTCTCCTCCTTGAACAGTGAAATGCAACTACTGTAGTGAATGTACATAACAGACTCTATCTTTAATTCAAAGGAATCTCCAGTTTCTGAATTGTCCTAATGAAAAAGATACTGAGAATATACATACATTGTTGGTTCTTTGCCCTTAAATGTACCTTTTCCTTGGTGCTGTAATCCATGAACACCAGGTCATATTTTCCAGCCACTTTCTCAAAACTTGCCCGTTGTTCCCACTCATTCTTAGTCTTGTCAAAGAACCTGTGGCAAAATACACATGTTTAAATCTTCATTGAAACCACCTCCTTGTGAGACATCTGGCACTAATTTTTTCAAATGCCTGATCTCACTTTTTCTTGAAGATTTCTTTGGCTTTCAGCAGATCTCCACCACAAGCTGTAAGGCTGTTCTGACCCACTTTGCCCACTGATAAAAACAAAGGACAGACCCCCCCCACCAAATACAATCATTAAATGATGCACATTTATCAGTCAGTTTAGGCTTCAGAAAGCTAACTTGTATTAACTTTCTGTGTAAATACAAACATTTATATACATCAAGTATGCAAAGAATCATCAGTAAACTCACCTCTGCCCCATCTCATCCACACAGTGTAGACCTTGGAGCTGTCGTCTTCCAGTAGTTGGATCAGGTAGTATTTATTGTTGTTAAACTGAAGGTTTGTCTGCAAAATAAAACAGGTGTTTGCTAGAAGCCTATACATTTATTTACTTTGTCACAAATGAAAATGGAAGATCAAAATACTATCCATAGGAAAATTTTAAAACCTTTATACTCTATTTTTGTTTTTCACTTACAAAACAGTTTAAAAGCTGCATTAATCGCTGTGAAGAAGCACACATCACACGTTCACATCGCTGTTTAGGTGAAAATCGTCAAAACTTTGTACAATACAAGAAGCAAAGTACAATACATGTTGTTCTAAAATTATCAGTATTAACTGTGGTGAATCATTTTAGCCAGTACTATTCAATCTGAGAAAACCTCAGATTTTGACTTCCAGCTTTGAGTGTAAGACCCCCTCCCACCCCCCAAAAAACATTTTAGAATATCTTTTTGAATTAATTTGTCAGATCCTTCTGAGCTAGCTAGTAACTAAATATAAGATCTTTTACCTGGTTTAACATCACATCATAAATGTCGTTTCCTTCACTGTAAACATGAGCCTAAAAGAGAAATTACACAATTAGCTCTATGAATGAAGCTTACTGCACCTGATCTGCATCAAGTAACATAAAATGCACATTTTGCCTGTAAATTTCTTATTTCCTGTCTTTGTGTTTTACTTGTTGTTATGTGGATTAAGATAACAATAATTTGGGAAAGCAGTCATACAAAAAAAAAAAACAAAAAAAACACAGCTAACAAAATCTATTTTCACAGATTAAAAACCAGAACATTACAAGAGAAATGGTGAAAATGTTCAGAGAAATGACTGTTTTTATGGCTTTTCAATATTGATTAATCTTTCAATTATTTATTTTGTATGAAATATTTTAAAAAAGACTGAAAACAAACAAACAAACTCAGGCACCACAACTTCGCAGAGCAAAGTCTTGAAATAGCTTTGGTTTGTTTTGTTGGTCAAATCAGTCAAACCTTATCATATATTACAAAAACAAGAACTAATCCTCAGAAATGAGAACCTGGAAAAACCAAACATTAGGTATTTTAGCATAAAAAATATCAAAATAGTTCATCTTCTTTTAAGCACCAAATCGATTAACTGACACTTGCTGCAGCTCAGATTTTTTTGTGTCCAAGAGCAATTAAGACCATTTTTTTCTCTTGAATTTTTGTTGCACAACATTTCCAATAATTAAACTTA
Organism: Monopterus albus; assembly: GCF_001952655.1. Taxonomy (NCBI): domain Eukaryota; kingdom Metazoa; phylum Chordata; class Actinopteri; order Synbranchiformes; family Synbranchidae; genus Monopterus; species Monopterus albus. The sequence continues at coordinate 227,363 of NW_018128276.1, read as the reverse complement.
TATTTTGTAAGATGTTGCTCTTGGCAAAACAATCATTTAAAAGATTTAAACTGTAAGCTAATCAAAATTAATCAGAACAGGAGCACACTCATATCACAAGAGGAACTGTAACTGGAGCAAGGCTTTGCAAAAACCTTCTAACAGGTGTCAAACCACAGTCAGGACCGATGTTGCTCATGAATTTCATTTCTGATATGGACAGAAAAACCGTACCTTTCCAAGTTTGGCTTTGCATTCAGAGTCCACCGGAGCTTTGCCCTTCATGACCACTGTCCTCACAACCTCTGTCCAGCATCCACAGGTCAAAACAAAACATTATGAGGTCAACTGACAACAAACATTAGGCTCAGGTAATTGCAGCTTCTGTTAACCGGCATAAAGTTAGCATATTCATGCCCAATTCTTCCACTGTTGTAAAATCCTGCTTCACTTTGTAATTGTATTGCATAGAAAACATATATGTGAGTTATATCCACATTACCTTCACTTTTCATTTCTTCCAGTGGCATTTCCTCAGCTTTTGTCTGACTCTTGCTTTGCCCTCTCCTCCTTTTAGGTGCAGGCTGCTCTTCCGTCTCCTCCTCTTCCTCTTTAACTTGAACTGACGTCCCATTTTGAGCAGTCGAGTCACTGGTGTCATCCAAACTTTCTGAACAAAAGAGGAAAACAGAAGAAACATTTTAAATACATTTTACAATATATCTGCAAATGTATAACAGAACAATATGAATTCAAACTAATACAACTACAAATGACAGATTCATAAAGTGAAAACAGTTACAAAGTGTAAGCGGAAGAAATTTTAACAGTTAAGAAACCTGAGACATTTAAAACAGGGCAGTGATAATATTTTTACAAGTTGGATTTGTTGACTAAAGGAAACTAAGAAAACGCAGCACAACAAACTTATTAGTAATAAACATAAAATAAAAATCCAAACCGAGGGGATGACAGAAATTAAATTGTAATACTTTAAAATAACCTATTCCAAATAAAAATGTCCAACTAATACAGTATAACACATGACACACACATACACACCTGGTTTCACTATCTGAGAGCGAATCTTTCGCTTATACTTTGTGACAGGGTTAATCTGGACCATCTTCTTCAGGTCAACTTCATAGGCTGCCCCAGAGCCCAGAGTAAGAGTGACAGTGGTTTTTCCTGAAGACACAGCTGAGTCCAACAAGGCAGGAGGCGGCCTCCCACTGTCTTTTATCTCCCTTCCACTGCCACACTGATCATCCAGAAACAAAGCAGAAGTTGTTTATAGTGTTTCAGATTCGCGGAGCCAATCCCGGCCGGCAATCGGGCGAAGGCGGGGTACACCCTGGACAGGTCGCCAATCCATCGCAGGGCTAACACATAGACGAACAACCACATACACACACTCCTATTGGCAATTTAGAGACACCAATCAACCTAAGCTGCATGTCTTTGGACTGTGGAACACAGAAAGGTCCCAGGTGGGGCCAGAACGCGGAACCTTCGCGCTGTGAGGCAACGGCGCTAACCACTGTGCCACAGTGCTGCCCCCTTACAAGCATTACAACAGTAAATGCTGCAGAGACCATAAATAACGTTACATAATATTAATTTTCCTACTCTCCTCTGTCCAGACACAACTGACGTAGGTTAACGTTAGTTTCAGCAGCTGTTAGCTATCCTCTAACGATAAAGCTAACATTTCAGCAGTTACCCTCTAACGTTAAAGCTAACATTTCAGCAGTAAACAAACCTGTTTTTAACGGGGCTTCTTCATTTTCTGTTACACTCTGACTTTTATTTCTCGAACCTCTTGCTCGCCTCATGGTGATTTACGAAAAGTTTATTAGATTGTATTTACAGTAATAAAGGGGCCGTGGTGACAACAACCACAATGCTAATCTTCTCTTACTACCGCTTCCTAGTTGCTGACTCCAAAGATCGTCTGGAATGAGGATTAACCACTTCGTGCTCTATTTTCTCTTCAACAAGTGCGCAGGCATATACGATTCCACATTAATACATCTGTGCATAGACATTACAGTTATCGACAACCCTGAACTATAGTTAAGGATTACAGTTCAAAGTTCGTCTCAAATACTCTAAATTTACCCATGGGACTCTGTGCTTGAGTATAAGCACAGAGTGGGCACTCTTATACGTACCCGTATGGGGGAACAGAACATCGGAGACCTAAGGTTCCGACTTGCTCATTGGTCGGAATTATTTTTTTGCAGGATATGTGGAAATAACGTGTTCATCAAGGTGTTGAGGTTAACAATGATTTTTTTGAATACCGTTCGTTCACCGAAGAAATGACATCACGAAGTTGTAGTGCCCGCGTCCTCTGTCAGCGGGCGGTTATCGTGAAGATAATGTGCAGGGTGAGTGCAGTTTGTGGGTGTCTGACAGATAAACTGGTAAAAACAGGACTCAGTTAAATAACTAGAATTGCCGCTTCGCGGTTGTATGCCTCAACCAGTCAGATTCACTGGTATGGGACAGAAGTGAGGTTACTGACCTTGACATTTGACCATCAAAATCCAATTAGTTCATATTTGAGTCCACGTGGAAACTTCAGCCAGAAACTCCCTCAAGGCGTTCCTGGGATAATGTGTTTCACAAGAAGGGGCCGTACGGACGGACAACCTGAAAACATAAATAAAAAGGTTTATTTATGTTCACATCTTAGATTAATACGATTAAACCTGATAATCATATCAATTTGTTTATCATCTTTTGTCATTGTGTGAACTAGCAGTGTCATCTTTTTTAGCCCATTTGCCTTTTTCTATTTGTGTTACCTTGAGTGTTACCTACTCTTTGACTTGGAAATATAGGTGACCCGAGAACTTGGCACAAATCTCCTAAGTCTTTCAGTTATTAAGATATTGAGTTATTGGGTTTTTCTATATTCGTATTCATGCTGGTTAAGAAACATTTTTAATTTTTTTCCTCAGGGAATGAGTGCAGCTGCACACCCACAGTCTCAGATAGATTTCCTAAAAGGAGAACCTCACAGGAAGCACCCAGGGGTGACCAAACTGAAAATGCTGCACCTTCCTGAGAAGCTCCAGATTGCTGCACAGTCGATTATTAACAGTAGGTTTAGTTATGATTGTGCTATCATTTGATATACCTAATATTTCTGTAGCTTTACTGGTCTGAAATAAATTCATAAAGCTATATGGTGCTTAAATCTCTTCACCTGTAGGAGCTCATGTATCTCAGCTGACTGACCGCACATGCAAGCTCACTAACTACCTGTGGAGCAGAAAGCGAGCAGTTGAGGATGTGACACTGAGACAGAAAGCTGTTAGCCTGGAGAAGGAACTTTGGGAGAAAGCAATGGAGAAAAGAGGAGGTAGGTGACATACCTTATAGGGTACAGGTGTATTATATTATATCATGCACCAGCTGGAGAAATGGATGTGCTTTATATTACAGATATGGATGAGCAAGCACTGGAAGATCGCATCAGGAAGAAAGTGTTTTCCATGCTTAAAAGAACTACATATCACTGGACTCCAATGAAGTAACATTTGCTTTTTCCTACAAATTGGATTTTTTAAAGTTATGAGTGGATTCAGAATTATTCTCAGTTAATTCCAAAGCTTGCTTTACCTAACTGATGTCAAGATATACTGTAGGTTTGAAATTCTGACCATTATTTAAGACTTTAAACTTTTTAGCCTCACGTTTGCTGGACATCATTTTATTTATCATAATGACACTTAATTTCAGTGCATAAGAATGTAACGTGGAAAATGGACTATATAGCACCTTTCTTTTTACTCAAAGCGCTTGAGTGCAATAAATCAGGCTTTGAACGACAGGGTTTCAACAGTGAATCCCTGCAGGATACATTTTATAGCTTGTACCTGGTGATTTCTCCTGTTTGAGCCTGAGATATAGATGAGTTTATATACAGCTCAGTGTCTATGTTTCAGATATGATGAAGAGTTGGGTGTGGTGTATATGGCGGCCCGGCTGGCTGGGGGCTACGCGGCAGTGAGGAGAGCTCTAAATGAGGTGTGATGAGAGGTTAACTCACATGACAATACCAAAGATTTCTTTAAATAGTAAAAGCATTGGTTCACCCAGAAACAACATATTTTTACACTTACTGCAGTAAAACATGGAAAAACAACAAAGTAAATGTCGTGATTACTGAGAGGGATCCAAGTTTTGCCTTTATCTGTTCTAAGTGATGTTTTCTTTTCTATCATTTCAGATAAAGAAGAGGGATCCCTCTTTTGCCCCTCAGTCTCTCCTGGATTTTGGTTCAGGGCTGGGAACAGTTGCCTGGTTGGTGGACACTGGTGTAACACTAAGAGAATTTTTGTTTCTATTACAAGACTCTAATTTCAGTCTTCTCTGTCTCCTCCAGGGCGTCACACTCATGCTGGAGTGACACTTTGAAAGAGATGATATGTGTGGACAGCTCTGGGCCAATGAACATTCTGGCAGAGCGGCTCCTCAAAGGTGTGCACACAGACATTTAATTCATTTAGATTTGTTCAATTTTTGCTTTGGGCTTTCATCAAATAGTTCATCAGAGAATCAAAGCATTTTTGTTTCTTGTTGAGCAGGTGATGATGAAAGAGCTGATCCTCAGATCAAACACGTCTATTTCAGGCAGTTCCTCCCTGTCTCTCCTAAGGTGAGGCCCTCTTTGTTTTTATTTCAGCAATAGAAAAAGAGATTCTTAAAAATATATATTTTAGCTTTCAATTTTGAGTTTGAAGAAATATGAAATCAAATTCTTTCTGCATATATGACAGAAAATAAGCATTTCTAAAACTAAAGTGAAGTGAGACATGCAAATAGATTTTTGTTTTCTCATCATGATGCATGAATAATGCATATGCAGTCAGTACTATACCCATGCATGTGAATAATATACAGCAGTTGGAAGGACCAGATTATTAACTGCCTTGTTTTAAGATATTGTTTTGTCTATTTCTGATGATGCAGTGGTCATCTTTATTGACAAAAATCCTCAAACACACAATTACATTTTTACATTTCCACCAGCATTCTTAATTATTAATTTCTTCTTAACAAAAAGGAGAAAAACTAGGTAGCTGGTATGAGCAGTGTTAGCTTAGGTCACTTAACAAAACAGGGAAAGAAATAAATTCAAATACTATATCAAGAACCATATCTACAGGTTCTGTTCACACCACTGGGCTTAAAAACACGCTAAAATTAGGAGCAGATTTAGGCTTCCCTTTGTTACATTAGTTCTATGCTTGTCCTATAAAGCTGAAGGATAAGGAGCCTTGACACTGCCGTGTTTCTCCTTTCAGGTGCAGTTCGACTTGGTGGTCGCAGCCTTCACTCTGTCGGAGCTTCCCACTGCGAAGGAGCGAGAAGAGGCCGTGTTCACTCTGTGGAGGAAGACAAGCTCATACCTGGTTGGTTCAAATAATGATAAGACTTCACCTACTGATGACGTCAGCATGGTCTTTTGGACCATGTGCAATGTCCACTTGACCATGCATCTTTAGTTAATGCTAGATTTGGCATATTTTGTGTATAAATTATTTTTAGAACTATTTTGGTATCTAGAAGTCGTGATTTATGTTATATATTTTTCTTGGTGTAGGTGCTGGTGGAAAATGGGACCAAAGAGGGCCATCAGATACTTATGGAAGCCAGAGACACCTTATTAAATGTATTCAAATACAGTAGATAAGAGAGCATTTGTTTCTTGTTTGGTAAGTGGATGTGATTTGTCACAGTTTCCATTTCTCTGTCTCCAGAAACAAGAGAAGACCGTATATGACTCCAGACCTGCCTCAGTGTTTGCTCCGGTATGTTGTAATCCCAGCTGGTTTCAAACTGTCATCCCATGCTTTTTACCAGCGTTGTCACAGCTCTGTTGCATCTTCTCTTTGGTGTTTGGCTTTTCTAGTGCCCTCATCTAATGGTTTGTCCTAAACTAGCCCGGGAACCCGTCGTGCCCTGCAACTTCCAGCAGCTGTACTACCCTCTGCCTCTGCCCGGGGTGAGATTGAATTTTTCAGAAGTCAGACATCAGTTAGTCAAGTTTGAAAGTTTATTGTTGACCTTGGAAATATTAGAATTACAAAAAAAACAGCCCATTTACACACTTTTTCAGTTTCAGCTGATTTAATTGCAGAAAAAACTAAGCAGATCTTAAATGAAGATTCTTGTGCCATGTCAGTCAGTTTGATTTTTTTTTTTTTTAAGATGATTTGATGTCATTCCTCGTGTGTTTGTACTTTAAAACTTGTCTAATAATCATTTAGGTATAGATTTGTTTGCTCTGCCATGTTATCTTTGCTGCTTGTTCTCCTGTGTAAAACACACCATTTACTTTCCACAAAGATTAAACTAATTACAGTTGTTATAATACTGTATATATGATGGTGATATAATGAAAATGTTCATTTCTACCTAAAAACAGAATAAGGATCAGTGACACCATATCAACTTTGTTTTCTCAGCACAATGACCGTCAGATAGAGAAGTTCAGCTACCTGATTGTGACTCGGACGGAACCGACACAGACCGACACAGAAGGCGTGGACTGGGCCAGGCTGATTGCACCGGTGAAGTGCAGAACCAGACATGTCCATTGTCAGATGTGCTGCCCTGACGGACAGATACAACACATGGTGGTGACAGCACAAAAACACAGCAGGTAATGGTCCTGCATCACATACTGTATACAGTCAAACTCATCAGCAGCAGGACCAGTTGCTCGTTTCTCACTGGGATTCACACACCAAAGTCTGATCTAGATCCAAGTAAGGTTCTGGCTCTGCTGGTCCACAATGTTCAAATTTACAGGGCTCATGGAAAACTTACTACTGTGATGCAACAAATTATGATACAGACTTACAAGTAAGATCAAATTGTAGCTGAAACTCTGCTGCTTTGGTAGGGTGTGTGAACAGATTTGACATATCCTCAAAAGTTACTGAGCTATATCCTGAAGAAAACTGCCATTAGTGAAGTTTTTCTTGAATAACTTTCAAATGAATACTGATATCAGTGCAAATCCAAATGCTAGAGGGAGGTTGTCATGGCCAAGGACCCATAGTATGAGGGTCAAACTGTAATTCATGAAGTCAAATCATGAGCATGTCAGGCAGTATTTCAGAAAAGGGGAGGTAGATTTTAACCTGCATTTGTCATGTGGGTGGTGTCTCACACCCAGTCCAGTCTACACAAACATCTGTCAGTTATGCTACATTATTTCTGAACACAGCAGACATGCAAAATGTTTCCCTAAATAAATGGTTTGAAATTGGCTAAATTTAGTTTAACCAACAATGACATTTTATTAGATTTTTGTTTGGCATACTCTGTCATGGACACACAGGTTGGTCACAACATTTTGTTTTGTTGTCTAGCTTTACATTGTCTGATTCTGGCTTCCCTCAGAGATGTGTACCGCTGTGCTCGGAACAGTGACTGGGGAGATCAACTGCCTGTCATTCAGAAAATCGAGGATGATGTTCATGGTGATAATTCACACTAACCCTGAGATAAGGCTGTTGTCCAGAGACCCATCAGTTGTTGGTTACATATAACAGCTGTGTCTTCTTATGGGAACTGCTATATTACTTACAATAACTGTTGTGTGGGTTTCAAGATTACTTCAATAAAAAGTCATTGTTCATTCCCTCTGTAGTTCACCAAGCTTTAATGTGCACCACCTTCAACAAACCATAAACCACATAAGTAAAAAGCACACTGCAATTTTGGACCTTATTGTGAACTGTAACAGGTCCTAAAACCCAGAAAAAACACTGATCTTTCTCAGAGATGCACAGTGTGGGATTTGTTGCCATGTATCACACATTAAATATGAAGACATGATTATATACAATTTTTGGTTCCACATTTTTCCAAAATCAGTTGATTCCAACAATCTCCTTCAGGGCTGAGGTCAGGTCTGGGTACTTGTACTGAAATCCAGCTTCCAGAGTCCTCTTTGGTATGACTTTCTGGCCCTGGGTGAGCACCATGGCCCTCTCACTGCCCATTAGAGCATTCAGGACAAAGACCGGCACAGGACAAATGGTGGGCCGCCTCAGGACATGGCCCAGTTCTTTAGTGAACTCATAGTTGGTGTTCAAAGCAGGCGCGACTCCATTAAAGACTAGTGGTGGAAGGGGGGGAGTGTCAGTCTGGGACCCCAGGCTGTGGGTGATGAGTCCTGCCAGGTCTGAGACATGGATCCAGGGGAATGGCTGTGTCCCAGAGCCCAGAGTGCCCCCGAGGCCGAGCCAAAAGGCCGGTAGCATCTGCTTCATGGCACCACCGTCACGACCCAGTACTACCCCTGGTGGAGGGAGAGTGGAATAATGGAGTGTGAAAATAGGTATTGTCTTTTTTTGTTGTTGTTGTCTCAGTTCCAAATCAAGTGTAGCAGTTTATTTCCTCTCTTCATTTAACTCAATTTTTGTACATAGTTTGATGGTTTTGGTTTCCTCTTTTTGGCAGGATAAAGTCACCCTCTACTGTATGTATGTACTGATCAGTACAGTCTTGTGACTTTACAGGAAACACTGATAAAACATATTTGCTGTGCTTTTGATTAGAATACTAGGAAGTTGCATTTACTGAAATAATTACTATTACTACATTTATCAGGTGATGGGTAACCTTGGGGGAGACAACAAAGACAGGAGGAGGGATGATAAAGTACAAGAGCAGGAAAAGCTAATTACTTTAACCTTTGTTGTATTGGTGCCAAGTCTGTTCTTTTCTCCTTTATTCTCAGAACCTTGTGACAAATGAAATGCTTCCATGTCCGTCCATTCTCAAGAAAAGTCATCTTTAATACCATAAACATGGGGCTATGCTTGCCAGACTTGAAACAAAATATCAGATCATAATATTTTTAATAATACATTTTCGTTTGTGCTGTATGCCATAGAAAACTGTGCCTAGTTGGATTCATGTAGTATCAAACCCATGACGCCCAAGTGGAACTACAGAAGTGTCACACTAATCACCAGGTATCACTGCAGGTATACCAAAAGAAGACTGTGGTGTTGAAGACAAAAGTAGTGACTTTAATATATCTGATACTCATATAGCAGTGAGTAAGCACTTTATTCAGATACAAGTTTTGCTCACATTTTATCCAGTCTTCTCCTCATTGTCCTTAAGGGTAAACCATCACACACTGACCCGTTTGGTAAACACGAGCAGACTGTGTGTGATGACTGGGCTTTTAGGTTAGATTTTGTACCTTGAAATGCTGGGACAGTCTCTTGTGAAAGTTAAAGTGAAATATGCACTTTGTACATACCGGACCTGACGACAACTTGTTTGGTGCTTTTTGCCACATCCTCAGGCAGAAGTGCTGCAGCCTCCCACTCTTTCACGAGGGTGGAGAAGAGGTCAAATGGTGTCCAGTCACTGTCTTCTGTATACTCAGCTGTCAGACTGCACTTGTAACAAGCTTTTGGTCAAGAAGAAGAACTAATGTACTGCAATAAATTGTACTGTGTATATCATTAAAAAAAAAAAACTTTGACAGAGTTCAACCCAATATACAGTATAGTTAAATCTTTCCAAACCATCAACTCAGTTTTAACAATCCAGCATCAGTCATCAGTCAGGTTCTATTTGACAGAAACATACCTACACCTGTTACCAGCACCCAGGAATGAGGAGGACTGGGGGAAGCAGCAATGGCCTGAGCTAGAGTTTTTGTAGTGTCAATGCGACTGGAGAACAAATCATTGACGTAGCTTTTGTTCCACCTGAAACAACAAATAAAATGGAAAATAGAGACCTAGCTTAAAACAGCTGGGACATCACCTATAATAGCACGATTCATTCTGTACAGAAATTATACTATTAATCGCCCACTATCATTTCAACCATTCTGTGTTAGTTACTGACAAGTTCAAAGCTGTGATTAACAATAGATAAACAATGGCTGTCTCTATTTCAGAGCTGCAACAATTAATTAATTTATCGATTCCCTTTCCACTACCAGCCTTGAGTCAGATTGTAAAACATTTGGATTTTGAGCCATTAGAAAGATAAACTAAGTGAAGAGGTTACCTTAGACTCTGGGACATTAAAGTGGGTAATTTTCACAATTTTGACATTGTATAGACATGAAGATTAATTGAGAAAACCTGCAGAATCATTGTTAAAAGGAAAAAAACTGTCCAGTTTTAAGCCTTGTTTATTTCTTGCTCACCATCGCAGTGGGTTCATGAGATTCTCTCCAGCCAAGTTGACGGCACCCTCACATGGTGGGAGGCCACGAGACTTCAACTCATCCTGCAGGAGCCCAGAGGAGGCAAAGTACAGGAGTTTATTTAAGACACTCTATATGGAGACAAGTACAGATATCTTAAATGCTGCTGAAAATTGAAATAAATTTTATATGAACAAAGTATAGCTGTAGATGTGGGGGTGGGCAGTTACTGCAATCTTATGGATTGGGACATTAAACTGCCCCTCTTTCCTCTAGTGTTACTGTTTCTCTGTAGTAATCTGAGAACATACCCATGTTATCTTCTCTGGACCAGGCTGGCGAGATATCACTGTGACCTTGTGACCTTTGTGTCTGAGAAGGCGAGTCAGCTCACGGCCCACAAAGCCAGCCCCCCCTCCTATAAAGGAAACAGTAGAGAAATGCACAGATAGGAGAACCAAAGAGCCATAGAGAATCCATCACTTAGGCCTACCAATTATAAAGGTTACATTTGCCATAATTTCATTAATATACATTCTCAATTATGCTACATTCAGAGTGTTCAACAAATTAAATTTAAAGCTGTCCAAGACCTTTAAAGTACTGCATACAATGCAATTTATTACATGTTCAGTCATACTGGCTGAAGAATGAACAAAGCATAAGGCTAAAAAAAATCACAAAACAACCACAAAGAAATACTAAACTATCCCAAAGGCAATGAAAACAACCAAAGAGATGGAAAACAATACAGTCTGGGGTCCTCTTTAGGGGGACAGTGAGTCCTTTTCTGTCTCAAAATCTGTCTATGCCTGCACGGCTTCAAACACAAGTAATCTGTTCATTTATTTTTTTCTAAAGTCCATACTTTCCACTGCACACACATAGCCTATGAGTTGATGAGCAAAGTTATAACAACAACAGTTAAACAGTTTAAGTTACTGGGCAAAAGGTAAGAAAAAAATCAGTCTTTGTAAGTGAAATGCAAGACTTTTGACATGGACCTTCTTCTCGGGAGGAGGTAGAGGTAACTGGTTCAGGGTTTGGGTAAAGAGAAGCAGACTCATATACCCCAAAATCTACCGCCGAGTCTTGGGATGTAAAACTAATCGAGACTTTAGGATTAACCCTAACCCGAAAACGGAAGGTAACGTGCGCATGCGTGCAATACATGCTTGTACATTGCATTCATGCAATACTTCAGCACCCTTAGCTTTGAATAAGAGATAACAAGATGACGGTTTTTACTGTTACTTTATAAGGCACACTCAACTTGCTAGTACGTATACTCAATTTAAGCCTGCAATGCTAGCATTCGTTAACAGCTAGCTGGTAGCATTATGTCACACTGAACTTTCCGAGCGACTTTAACTATACTTGATTCTTTTAAAGTGTACGTACCTATTACGACTCTCATGGTCACAAGATTGACGTCCAATACTGACGTCAATATATGACCGCCGGTTACAGCGTCTATTTAGCCTTATGTCCGTACCCTTCTATGTTGTGTCCTGTAGTTGTACAGTTTTTGTCCCAGTAGGAGACCCGTATTTCAGCCAGACAGATGCGTCATTTGCAGTGCCGCAGTATTTTACTGCGGTCAAATCAGCCGCCGTTCAGTTTTCCGTGGTCAAGCCAGCCGCGCTAGAATTTGAAGTGCGCCTATATACGTTATATACACTTACATTTACGGTAAAGGTATTGAAACGGGCCAAAGCTCGCGATTCTCAACCTAAGCTGCATGTCTTTGGACTGTGGGAGGAAGCCGGAGCGAACCCACGCAAGCACGGGGAGAACATGCAAACTCCGCACAGAAAGGTTCGAACCCAGAACCTGCTTGCTGTGAGGCAACAGCGCTAACCACCGTGCTGCCCATACCGCAGTGTCGTATTATAGTTTAAACTGGAGCACTGGGAATCTCAGCTGTGGTATTATAAATTAAAGTAGCAGGTGGCATTCAATCCCTGGTTTATTTAAAACAGCAGGTGGTTATTTATACGGATGTTTATTAATATCTACTCACTAAAGTTGTGTGTCAATGTAGGGGAATCGTAGTTTTAAAAATGTTTAGAAAATAACAATAGTAAGATAATTAACTGAGTTTAATTAAGGGGATTTAATAATCGACATGGCTTAACGATAACTGCAAAAACACATCATTAATTAATGAGGACAATGGATCCCTACATTTTCACAGTAAAATTTGGTAATTGGGAGATGATAATAATAATGATATTATTAATTTGTTTGAACCCTTAGCTCCAGGACCAATGACATAGAGTAGCCTAAATATGTTATGAATACAGTAACGAAATACTACAAAAATGCACTGAAAACCCGGAAGCTGTGTGATTTCTGACGGATGACAACAAACACGTGGTTTTGATAAAGAGATAAATTGAGCCCCAGCCTAGTTGTTTCTCCTTTTCATGTTCCGGTGGAGAAGGTTGGACGTGCTTCTGCCTGATGTTAGCGATGAGACGGAACCCAGCACGTGTGTGGTCTCATTAATGGTATATGTCGTTAGTTTGCATCATTTTACGGTGATTTTTGTCGCAGTTCATGTGTTTCTGCTTGTGGTTGTTCCTTGTTGGTGTTTCCGCCACTATGAACATTGTTAGCTCGATGGTCGACCTCGTGGTTTGTAGAACAGTCGACAAATTGTCTCTGCATTCAAGTAAATGGTGGATTAAAATAACTTAACTAGTAGTAGCACAATACAGTTTGGTTTGGATTTAAATATTATCCTCTCTCAGTGGTCGACGATAATTACACCTCAGGTACAGCCTTTTAATTCGAATAGGAGTAACTGTTGTATCAGGTTTCTGTCAATTGAGCTTCACTACTTGTAAGAAACATTGTAATTTGTATTTAACTGTGTTTATGAATGTATCATGTTTTTTTAATGTACTAATCATTGACAAATGTAGTGGGCTGTATTGTTAAAGACAAAACCACCAGTTCCAACCTATTTGGCTTGTGAGCTCAGAAATGTTTGTATGTAGCCTTTTTTTCCCCACATTTCACTTATCAGTTCTAAGAAAGGGGCATTTCCTTTAACATCCAAGACAGTTTCCAAGAATTATTTGATGGAAACCAAAGGCTTCAGTTTAACCTTCCTAACAAATGCAAGAAACGCCCAATACAGTTAGTTTCAGCTATATGTACCAAAAAACTGGCAACTGAGTGTAATCTAATTTCATTTGCATGTCAGAGCAGATGCAGAACAACCTTTTGGAAGTTGCCAGATTTGTTAGAATAAAGCTGCTTTTAAAGTCAAACCACAATGATGAGTTGCATGTGAGTCCGTGTTTCACCTGAACCTCGTGATTATTCTTTCACTGCACTGATGGGTTTGACAGTACAGTTACTAAGTGAGGATGTTTACTGTGCGAACTTGGACTAAGCGGTCATGTTTTCCTCTCCTTTAGGATTTACAAGTCTGTCCTGGATATGTTATCTTAAAGGTGAGAACAAATTCAGCATTTTTGGTCTTTCACAATAGGATCGTTGTTACGTACGATTGTATAGCAAGTCCATGTATGTTAATGCTTTCTCTTACCTTAAATACATCCCACCTTTGTGAATATTTTTATTACAACCTTTATTCTGAGGCTATAGTTTGTGGTGCATCACTTATTTGACTAGTCCGATCTCTGCAGCCTGTAATGTGTGTTTAATGTTGAACCATCACTCCTCTAGAACAGTTATCAGTTCACCTTTGTTTGTTTACAGGCAACAGGAGCACTGCAAGAGCTGAGTCCCTCAGTGAACGTTTTTTTTGAATGACTTATCTCTGTTTATTTCTTTACCATGTTCACAGTTGTAGGTAAGTTTGAAATCAAAGTGACTTGCTGCCTGAAAACATGAATGTATTCATAACCTATGCAAGTGTTTAAATCACTACTTAAACTACACTGTCTAATTTAAATATGCATGCAATCTAATGCGGTCAATGCAAAAAATCTTGCAAATGTCATACTGTATGTGTTAACGATTCATAGCTGGTGATAGTGTTTTACTGGACTGCTTTATAGCCAGAGGTGTTTGTGTTCCCATCTATTATGAAAATAAGACAAAATTGTGAAGCACTGACTATAACGTAGTCCAGTACACCAGCCCCTTTAACTATGAACTCTGATAAACACAACACATTTACGGCACTGCTTTTGTAATGTGTTGCAATAAACTGTACACATGTACACCCAATAGTGGCCACTGAGTTTGTATTGTGATATGAACAGTAAGGTTCAAGTAAATAAAGCAAACTGTGTTAAACTATAGTGTTTGTTTTCTGGCTCATGTAGAACAGTAGTTCTTACCTTTTTAGTGTGACTCCAGACTCCTTGAGAACAGTAGCTGGTTATTAGGTACAAGTCCAAGAAATGTCAGTGAGACCTTCCAGTTGCGATAGAAAATTGTGCCTGTTTTTGGCAAATCTTCGTGTCCAAATGATCAGTGCAAGTGGGTAAACTCTCTTCAAAAATCTTAAATCTGTTAAAAATCTTACAACATGGATGTATTGAACAAAGTGTCTGTGTAAAACAAAGAGCTTAAGTCTCACATCTTTTACTGAACTGCATAATGCTTTGACCCTTAAACGTATCAAGCATATAGTGCAAACGTGAGCTCTACATTGTGCAACAAATGCTGGTAACACTTCTCACTATTGCATTATGAGAAGTCCCACATTAAAGTGAAAATCAAAACCTTTGATTAAACTTCACATCTAAGCAACAAACTTAAAAATGTATCATAAACCAGTGCAAAGAATCTCTGCTTCAGTGTTGTGAAGTGTGAACATGTTGGAGTCCAGCTCCAGACATTTCAAAGAGGAGCAAGCAGTCAAACCGCTGCCTGCGCCAAGTATTCCAAGACCGGCACTGAGTTTTCCATGATAAAGAAATGTCTTCTGTTCTTTTAGTCAGTTCAATGCAATGAGTAATTGAAAAGCCTGTACTGATTAAACAAAAATGAATGGTTCATCTCTTTGGCCCAAATGAGAATGTGTACTGATAAGCTACAACCAAGTCCTTTAGGATTAAGTGTCAGTTATCTGAAAGGCCAGTTTGAGGTTAATTACTAACAGTCTTAATTTTCCCTATACATCACTCATAAGCAGGATATCAACATGTAAATTGTATGGTATTGTTTATTAATGTATACTCTAGCTCTTCCTTGGGAAGCTGCTGTAAGAAAAGTTATAGTACAATAAAAAGCCTTAATATGAAATATTAAATACTGAGCATTAATAGCTGTGAAAATTACAATGTTATAAACCATTTCTGCCTATAAATGCTTTAACTGTTAAGGATTTTTTTTTCATGTATGTTTTAGTTACTCTGTAGTTCGGCTTTGTTTTCCTTTGTTCTTTGCAACTGCCACAAAAAATGCAAAGTATTTTTTAAATGCAGCAAAGTCAGACTCAAATCTTGCTTTAAACAAAATCTACCCACCACGTAGTTTTACAACTTTCCAGTTTCATTCAATGCTTACTTCCCGTTTTATCTAGAGGAATCTCGTGTGGCTATGAGGTCAACATTTATAGTTCCCACACTGTCTTTGCCCATGACCCGACCCTTTTTGTTTCCTATTTGGTCCAATGTGGCCTCAAAGAGCTTAGCCATGAAAGCGAAGCCGTCCCGCTTGATGTAGGATTTTGCAGTGAAGGTGTAAAGGACCGGGTTGGCACAGCTGCTGATGAAGGCCAGAGCTGAGGTCACTGCACGACAGGCCTGAGAGATGTGGTCCAACCTGCAGGTACACACATTAGTAGCATTATTAGCCTACAATAAATTTAAAGTACAGTATATAAGTGAAAATAGGTAAGAGGGTGTGTAAAAAATCTCACCTTTCTTTTGTGGGTGAATCCTGTGGGTACCACTCAGCCGCCACCTTAGCCAGAACAAAACATCAGTTCCTTCCAAAGATATTTGTCTTAAAGCAGAGATGTGAGTTGAATTGTTTAATAAATGATACTGTATATACACCCTCACACACCTGTATCATGTTGACAACATGGTATGGCAGCCAGAAAATGCCAAATGTCACCACAATAGCCAGGATGAGTTTCTCACTGCGGATCTTTCGGCCAAACTTGGTCTGCCTCAGGCGTCTCATGATGAGGGCGTAGCTGGTGATGATGAGTGCATAAGGAAGAATGAATCCCGCCACTGTCTCCAAGGTATACTGAAACCTCACCTGTACACAGAATAGATATGTTCACAGTAATGACTGCATAGGCTTCTGTAATCACTCTGCTATAACGAGGCAACGCCAGATACAAATAGAGTTCATTTATCAATTATAAACGGTTTAAAATACTACAACTTCTCAGGTTGCAGCTTCTTAGTGAAGTATTTGCTGCTTCTCTTTTTCATATACTATAATGAATAGAATGCCTTAATAACTGAAGACCATTCAGATATCTTGGAGTTCTTCTGGAACAAAACAAATGATTTGATGACTGCCTTTCGCTTTAGGAAATTGTGAATGTTTTTTGACTATAAAGTTCATCAGTCAGCCAAGAACACATAATGGATATTAAAAGTAGTTTCTGGACTGCTTACATTTCGGGACAGGGTGTGCTTAGGCGCACAAACCATGCGTGTGAAATTCTTCTCAGCTGTGTTCGTTGTCACGCCCCGAAACAGCAGTGAAGGGAGAGAAATGACCATCACCAGCACCCACATGCCCACAATTAGTCTCCTCACAATCCTCCTGCTGGCCAGGGAGGACACTCTGCTGGGAAACACCACGGACACCAGCCTGTGCAGGCTCATCAGTGTGATCAGAAAGATGGAGGCGTACATGTTGGAGTTGCACAGGTAGAACAGACATTTACACATGAATAGACCAAAGATCCATGTCCGCTTGGCCAGGTAGATAATGAAGAAGATGGTGAGGGCCATGAGGATGCCATCGGCAAACGCCAGGTTGAGGATGAGGATGGTGGTGATTGAGCGTCGTCGAGTGCGTGCCAGGATGCTCCAGATGACGAAGAGGTTGCCAGGAACACCCAGGAGGAAGACCAAACCAAGGATGACGGCGCCCAGAGTTGTGGAAAAGTTGTTACTCACAGGGCTGTCCTCCTTATGATCTGTGTCATTATGACTGTGGAAAAGGGAAGGCTGAAGGTAAAGACCTTCATCCATGATAGAAGGGGGTTTGATCCTGAGGACAAGAGACAACATTAGAATCTAAAACAGGATTCACTCAGTTTGCTGTCTTTCTCAAAACATCCCCGATAGTTACAAAACAATAAGAGCATTTCTCAAAGGAACCTGTTCAAACAGCACCACACAATGGATTTGCTGCAAAAGCGCGTCACCTGCTCAAAATCCTTAGTTTATCTCTGAAAGCAGATACTTATGTAAGTGAACATGTCAGTGCCCTCAGCATGACCAGTCCTTGTTTCATCATTTATGAACATGGCAGTCAGAATGTTTAGTCACGTTGTCTGTACAGCTGTTTAGTAACATTTAAGTATTTGTAATGTCAGTATTGTCATGTGAAAACTGTGGCTTGGATTTTGAAGACAGTGACTGAAAATACAAAAGGCTGCACATTTTCTGTATGGCAATTCATTCAAAGTTTCACTGGCCACTTTATTAGGTACACCTGTACAATTCACTTCCACCTCAACATCTGTGTTTATGAAGCTCAAAATGATTCAGCTTCATCAATCTATAAATTCAATTATATGTTTATCATTGAGGTCATAGTTAAAGGTGGTGTTGTGCTGGACTATGTTATATTCAGAGGTGTTTCTAATATTACTGCCTGGATGTTGTGTTTGCTGAAGTGTGTGCCAGTTGTATTTGTCTATTTGTATTGTTCTGTGTCTATTGTTGTAACGATTTACTGTTGAATTGTTTGCTGACCTCTTTGCCTGGTCAGTCTTGAAAAAGAGATATCAGTCTCATTGTGGCTTACCTGGTTAAATAAAGGATAAATGGAATAAATAAAAAAATATTCTTACCCTCTCATGTACAGTATGTAGCTGTGGAGGCCAAAAATATAGAGACACCTTTTAATCCACAAATATTAAAATTATGAGCATTGTAATAAATCTGCTATGAATAAATAATCAAGTCAATAAAAGTAAATAATTATTTAAAGATGGGGAAAAAGGAAAGAGCCAGACGTTAGTAAAATGTGATAAAGATTTAAGAAAAAATGTCAATAAAAAGTCCAAACTTGAAGTAGTTCAAGTTTCACAGTGAATGTTCAGGAGTGACTGACCTTTCCAGCAAAGAAGTCAAATATCCCACTGCTTTTCTGTGCTCCGTCTGACTTACAGTTTATTGTTTCAAATATCCCACTGCTTTTCTGTGCTCTGTCTGACTCTTACAGTTTATCGTCCCTTGTCTCTGTTAGTTCAGTCCATAATCTAGTGAATCAGTCCTGTGTCACAGGCTGCAACATGCTGAGGTTAGAGAGGGAGGCAGAGGTGTGTCTTTCCTTCAAATTCTCTGAAGCGCTTGCTATTCTTCTCCATATATGAGCATCCTGTGGAATGTATCTCAAGTATCTATGCTATAACACTGTATGCACATATTTTTAAAACAAACATCCTGTGGAATGTATCTCAAGTATCTGTGCTATAACGCTGTATGCACATATTTCTAAAACAACCAAACATGCACTCTTCTTTTAACATGTCCCAGTGTCCTGAATCAAAATGTGTATCCATATGTCCTGAGGCGCTTTTCACTTTTTGAGTAAACTGTTGCATAATGGAAAAGAACAAAGGAGTAGAGGTGATTCAGATGCTTGCACAAGCTCCCCTAGCTGTCTCTTGGATGCTGGGCACACAAGCACAAACACGCATACACACACACGTAAAGGTTCACAATCACTAGTTGGTACAAGTCTCTGACACTGACAGGAATGCTGGTTTTCTTAAAAAGTTGAGAAATGAGCGAACACCCAAAGCTGAAGTGTTGTTTTTTTTTTACCTTTGGGGAAAGTTTTTACTACGTGTGTTTGTTCAGTGATGTCACTCGTGTAGTTTACACACTGGAGATGGATAGACAACTTTATATGATAGTTATCTGTGATCTGTTCATCACTGAGCAGCTGACATGGAAAAGCCAGAGTCCAGTGAATTTTCTCAAGGAAATTTGTAAAAATCCAAACAAACACAGAGGCTTAAAGGAGAACTTCACTAATTTTACACATAAACAGGCGCTTTCAGACCAGACAGTTCTAAGGACTTAGCTCTAGGGACTATCCTACTTGGGAGCTCAAGAACTGCACTCCGTTCAAAATATTTTTAGCTTGAAGTGTAAATCCTCTACTTAGCTAGGACCTCATGTCTTTGTGGGATGCACATTTCAACATGGAAACAAAGAATGGTGTGATTCTCTAGCATCAGTCCAAGAACAAGTCTGTTAAGTCATTACATACAGTAAACTATATGACAAAATGTGCCACCACTACAGAACAAAAACCTGGTGATGTATAATACAGTCAAGATACAAAACATTTCCTGTTGATAGCGTGGTTATCTGTCCTCTGACTGTTGAGGATGGCTGCAGTAAAACCGTTCTGCTTTTCACCACATGATGGCGACGTGTCCACGAGAATCATTTCTTCTGTTGACGCCCAGCTTCCCCTGGCAAACTTAACATTCCTCCTGAGCCGCACTTATCCATCACCTTGCACCAGTCCTTAAAACAATTTACTTGAAAGTCAATTGCAATTCAGCTCTACCCCCTAATTTCCACCCAAATTCTACACTTGATCTGTGTGTGAACTACTGAGAATGTGTTTTTCAAGTTCACGTTCAACTAGTTACAGCAGGATTAATTTGAAACTAAAACTTTACTCTGACATTTTGGCAAACAAAGACCTCAGGATTCCCACATGAGGACTGTTTATGCTAACTTTAAGCCAAATCTGAAAGCACACCATTTTCTCTCCGTTGAGGCCTTCTGCCATTATTCACCCAAAGATGTTTTGAAGTCAGTGGATGAATCTGGAAAGAGATATCAGATAAAACAGATGATGGAATTAACATCTATTATCTGTCAGGCCACTTTGTGATTTGAAATATTAATTATTAAGTCAGTGCAGCAGCACATTACTGTTTGGTTAATTGGTAGCAGTTATGAGCTGCAGTCAACAGACTATTTGACTCATGTTCAGTTCTCCAAAAAAGAAAAACACTATTATGTGTTTTCTTCTTTGCAGTTAGAGTATCCTCCGCTTTTCGCTAGTCCCTCATAAGTTTCTCGTTCACTCCAAACTTTCTTTCTGCTGCTCGATTACCGTTTTCGGCTGCATATTTCACTACTTGCAGCTTGTAATCTGCAGAATATGATTTTCTTTTGGGGGGCATTTGTGGTCAGTCTTTCTCAGTTGTCTTTATAAGTTGATGTTTACATTTTCAGTGGTACAGTAGTGATAGGCGCGTAGATACTGGCACACAAGCCGAGAGCGCCCTCTCGCAGCTGTCAGTGTGAAAATAACGAACATGTGAAATTTCAATCTACGGTAATATTTAAAAAAAAAACATACATAAGTCGCTCCGGAGTATACGTCGCAGGACCAGCCAAACCATGAAAAAAGTGCGACTTATAGTCCGGAAAATACGGTAAATGTCAACTACAAAATTGTGAATTTGACTGTACTGAACTGGAGTGTAGGTGATGATGAAGAGCTGAAGGTTTAACTGACTGAGGTTTGGGAAATTAACCTGGACCGTGATGCTGTGATGTTGCGGTCAACCGACAGAAGAGGACAAGAAGGTTTCACATTTAAGATCTTTATAAGGAGTGTTTGAAAACATTAAGTGGACGCAAGTTGGATTTTGGACTTTGCCAGGTTAGGCCGTGTTTGTATTAGCTCTGCTTCAAACAAGAGTTACTGCCTCACAGTTGTATGCCTCAACTCAAGCTACAATTTCTATGTATGTCTTAATTTTCCAAATAGTTTTCCAGATTTGTAAACTTCTGTATTATAAACTTTTCTGCAGAGATTTATGGTCCAGCTTTAAAACTAGCCTTCCCGGGTCATATCTCATCTTCTTTTTGGTGCATATCTGCAGCCCCATGGGTTGTTCTAAGTATGAAGGCCAGGATATGTTTGAAACATGCCAGACTATTCGAAGTTTTGTCCAACCATGCATAAAGGGAAAGGGCTTATACTTATTCCAAATGGCCACACTGAATCTAAGTTGAAAAACCTGCTGTCACAAAGACTCAAATTTGAATTAATCAGTGAAACAAATGTGCATGTTTCACTCTACTCAGAGGTATTTATGGTGTTTATGGTGCACATGGTGTTAGATTGTCAGTTTCAAAATGTTGCAAAATTTGTCAGCTGGAGCAACCCCAGTGCCACGGTCAGAAAGGTTTAAGAGTTTAATGATCCAACAGTTACTTTGTTTGGTGCATACATGAACTTCTAAGCTTAACAGCAAACTAAATGAACCTTCAGCCATTACACAGTCTCCAAACCAAACTGGTGGGTATGACTGTGGTTCAGTGGGTAGAGCAGTCGTCTACCAAACGGAGGGGAGGAGGTTTGAATCACGGTGCCTGTAGTCCACATGTCAAAGTGTTCTTGGGCAAGACACTGAACCCCCAAGTTGCCCCCGATGGTTAGAGCCATCGGTATGAGTTGGCGCCGCAGATGGCTGCCTCAGTTCTGTACTGGAAATAAATTCACTGTGTGTAACATACTTGGCCAAATAAAGGTAATTAACTCTTGTTCAATTCATTTTTAGCCACTGAAATAAAACAGTTTGAAATACAGCTACTGGCTACCAGTAGTGCCAATGTGGGATTTTGTGATGGTGATGAAGGGTTTATCAAGTCTAGATTCGGGCCTCAAAAAGTCTTGCGTCAGTCCTGCTGGTAGCACTTTTTTCCTCTCCCCACCCAGACTGCAACATCTTGAGCTCAGTCCAGGATCCAAGGCCTGCCCACATGTCCCCAAGAGAATGACAGGGAGAGTGAAACAAGCCCCCAGTTAAACTCCAGTATAACACATATGCTTAATGATTGTGAGAACCGGAGGAGGACGAGGAAAGAGGACAGAGGGGAGGAGGAATCCTGAGGCAGAAAGAGCCAGAGAGAGTGTGTTTATTTAAGTTTTTCGTCTCCTGACTCAGACAGAGAGCAGACTACAGTGGATAATGAGAAACAGATCTTTGGTGGAGAGGAAGGAGGGAGGGACAACTAGGGTTTGGTGGTGGGGAGAAGAGAGGAAGGAGGAGTGGGGTAATAAAAAGAAGAAAGGGGGAGGAGAGGGAAGAGTGACAGCCATGTGTGCATGTGTGTGTGTGTGGGGGGCTCTTTTTCATTGCTACAGGAAATAGGCCCTCTGACAGTATGTGCACTCACTGACAGTTAACATCAGCCCCCTGCAGCCGGCCTACAATGGCAAGATATGGAACATTTGAATCCTAATATTTTGGGCTTAGCAGGTTTTTATGATGAAGCTGACATGGACGTAAACCAAATCTTAGAAGGAAAAGAGGCACATCGGTGTATTAAGCAAATGTGAAGTGACTGTGGCTAAGAGAAACCACCAGAGTGAGTGAGTGAGGAGGGGGGAGATGAGGGAGGCTGGCGGCTGGGCAGGGGTGATTCATGACTGACAGGCACAAGGTCCTATGGGGAATGAGCAACGGACCAACTGGAGCTGGGAAACCCACCCAAAGGCAATTAAGGGTAAAGGACGACAAAAATATTTGATAAACTTTTTTCCTCTTTCTGTCTTGAACGGGGAAAAGAAGGACGAGCTAGAGAGGATGGCGATGGAGCTAGAATGAAAGCCTGTATCTGGGAAGTATGTTTCGGAGAAGACAGTTAAATATCCTGAGCAAAGATTTGATCTGGACCGCAAGACATTAAATCTGAAGAACATCCGAACAAGAAAGAGCGTGGAAAAGTGGCCGGAGTTAAGCGGAATCCTTCCAAGAGGAGGAATATTTGCGCAATGAGGCGCACGTAGAGGAAAGCCAAAGTTTTGGGGATACCTCCGTAAAACTGTTTCTGAAGCGCATCAAGGGCGTTAAATTCGCTGTATCCGACGCTGTATCACTACATCTGTATCCTGTCCTTGCTGCCGGAGGGCGATGGGGGCCGCGCCGGGCTCGGGCTGGGAGGAGGGCGAATTCGAGTTCAAGTTGGTGTTTGAGGAGGACCCGCCGCAGCGACAGAGTCAGGGGCCATCCCCGGTGCGCACAGCCGGACTGGAGAGCTCCGTTCCAGGGGATGAGAGTGAGGGCTCCCTGTTGCACCTGGACTCCCCCAGCAGCAGCAGCCTGGGTTAGCCTTACTTCTTTTGGATATTTGATTGCGTTAAGTAAAGGGACACATTAGATAGAGGAGGTCTAAGTGACCTGGCAGTGACGACTTCTCTGTGAGTGTGTGTGTGTGTGTATGCGGGTGTACCGTGCATGTGCTGCATAAGGGCCCGCAGTGGTGCGTTTTCGTGCCTCTTTCTGTAAGCATGTGAGCACGAGTATACTTTTTATTGTGTTTGTTCTGTGTGGTATGCATCCGAGTGTGTGTGTGCATATTCCTGTTTAGCGCATGTGCGTGTGTTCATTTGCATGTTTGTGCATATGTGCGTGCAGCCCCAGACTCAATGTGTTTCTAATCAGCTGTGCGTGTGAGCAGAGTTAACAGCTGCCATCTGGGAAGTAACTTCAACCTCTGTGTACTAAACACGCACCACATACAGCCACCCCCCTTTCACCTACCCTCAGTCTCCCCCATTTTTCACTTTAACACACACACACACCTCATATCCACTCTCTCATTTGTTTCCCGCCTACACTGGCATACAGTTGTATTACCACACCCAAGGCATGAAAGTAAACTGCAGGAGAACTAGAGAGTAGTCCTTCACTGTTGCTATTCAGACCATATACTTTCACGGAAGCTGGTTAGCGACTTGCCTTACTTAGCTCTCTTGACACTTTGGTGTCACTCCTGGTGTTCACATTTATGTCGCCAGCTCTCAGTGTCTGTTGGTATAACATGCAAACCAGTGTGACACAACTTATTTTGACATGACCTCTTAAAACAATCTAGTATCGACTCGCCACCTCTGCTCATTAGTTGCAGACTCTACAAGCTGTGACCATTTCAGCCGAACAGTGATGTACTTTTATTTGTTTGATTAACTTTTAGCTGGCTGAGAGGTAAAAGGCAGGACTGTAGGCTACTGATCCCACTTGTTCTCTGATACCAATACCTGAACTCAGCGCTCTGCTGATGCCGAGTCAACCTCAATTTAGGCGAAAAAGTAATGTATTATGATAGATCTGTTGGATTTGAAAGGAAGTCACAAGCTGTCAGGTAAACTTTGGTAGTAATAAACTGCTGGTCTGCACATAACTTGTTTAAAAGGCCTGAAGAGGTCGACTGAATTCTGTCTTTTACCCATATGTGAATAGACTGGAATATTTTTCAAATTTTGCATGCCCCACAGCGATGAGCTCCACATTTTTGTCTTCCACATGTCTTCAAATCACCTAGGTTGCAGAATAAAGTATAACAGTCTATTTGATTGGAGAGACTTTTCTGTTGAGTAAAGAAGAAAAGTGATGCCGACTGCTCTGCTGATTTACAAATATTTAGATGATCCTGTCAGAAACTGTTATAGGAAGAGAGACTGAAGAGGTAAAATTCACTATCAATGTGCAAGAAAAATTCTAAACAAGAATAAGAATAAAAGCAAGGATTGGAGAGATGTCTGAAAAATAAACAGCAGCAATACGTCTTTTCGGTTTCCTAGCTTGTTTTACATCTCACAACTTCTCAGATAGGTTATTTTACAGTAGCATCTCTAATTCCACTATAGTGCCCAGTAGTGCCATGTGGAGATCTGGTTCATGAACTCAGATTCATCTTACATCCCTATATGGAAGCTGGGAACTGCTGATCTTAACATCACTTGTTTGAGGTTAAGTTCAGGACATAATAAAGTACTACAGTATATTTGGTCTGTTAGACTTTAGCTTTATTGTGTTAGGTAAATTTTGGTGTCTCATAAACTGCTCTGCTGGTCTGTACGCAAACATCTTAATCAGTTTCATGAGGGCAATCCACCATCAGAAGAGTCGCCTCAGCAGTGCAGCTTTAATCACTTGGAAATATTATTGTTGCCAGGAAACATTTGAAGGAATTGTTCACCTCAAGTCTTAATTTGTTGGCAGTTGCTGTTGTGTCTTAGCGTTGCCAAAGAATTGCCTCTATGGCCCATCGCCACTGCAGCTCAAAACGATCAGTCGGAGCCTTGCTCATTACAGGGTAACTACCGTTTGGCTCCGTGTGGAGGCCGACCACATCTGGGGAAATGTTGTGTTGAGGGCTGTGGCCTTGAGGGGGTCACATCGTCATGTGGATGGTTGTTCAATGGAGTCCAAGATGTTTTGTACAGAATGGTTCCTGCCTTTTTTTTAAGAATATGTAGAAAATCTCCAAGTCATTATTTCAAAATTAACAGCAGAGTTGGGTTTGTGATTCTTAGTGAGGTTGGATTTGGATCAGTGAGCCAAAAGTAAACTTCATGATATGGTTAGAATTCCCACTTCACTCTATGTTACTGTAATACATAGAAAGCATGCAGTGAAACAGCTGGAGGGCATTTACTAAAGTGTTGCCATAAGACTGCAGAACAATGTGTAATATTAAACTAAAATCTAATTTATTTTAATATTTGTTTTCTTATGTGTTTATATATCAGGATAAGGTGATTGAGATGTATCATATGTTGCAGTATAGTTTCAACAAATGCATCCACTCAGTTTTAATCTGATAATCACTTGTAATATTTCTGAGCAGATTTAAGAAGTTATTACTGAATAAAATGTTCTGGCTTGCCACAAAAGCGTCCTCATGCTTATGTGCTAAGATAAATTACAATATACAATTACAAAAAATGTAGATAGGTCATTGAAATATTATTTAATTTAAAGGAATAATTCAACATTTTATGAAATTCATTTTATTCTATTTTAGCTGAGAGTTAAATGAGAAGCTTGATATGTGTTCAGTAAATATGAAGCTATTTACTGTACAGGTGTGAAAGTAGTTTATAATGAAAGTGACCATAAATGCTGTATGAAGACACTTCATGGGGAAAGGTTCTGCATGCATTTTCCATATGGCAACAATTAAAGTGCAGTCAGATGAGGAAGCTTGATGATTAATGAATCTACCGCTGCTACTAATACTTTTGGCTGTTCCCGTTAGGGGTGGCCACAGCAAATCCACCGTTCGTATATATGCATTTGGCACGTGTTTTACGCCGGATGCCCTTCCTGACACAACCCAAATTAGGATATATATATATATTTATTGATGATTAATGAATGATGTGACAATAAAAAAATGAATTGTTACCACAAGTTCTGTTTACAATGTTTTGATTGACATCCAATGATGCCAGATGTTAAAAAACTGTAGATTTTCAGAGTGAACTGTCATTGTGTGGTTATGAAAAGATTAATGAGAGATCTGCAAAACCCACAATGTGACACAGTAAACTTTTTTTTTTTTACATAAAAGCAGCTAGAAAATAAATAGTTGCCACGTGGAAGTGAAGTGGTGAATATTGGAAAATGAACAAGCTGTGCACGCTTCCTTAGAAGTATTTGATTATCAGCATTTTTTAGCAAGTTAGACCAACTTTTGTCCAAAGCTGTGATGCAGGAGCATGTTGTGGATGCTCTCACGTGCATTCAGTCTTCACAGTGTTTGGCACCTCATTTTCTAACATTCACTCTGATAATTATTTCAGTTACAGACAACCACCTGGCTGCCAGTCATGCAGGACACACAATCAGCATCCCCAGTCTGCCAGCCTCGGCCAATCAGCGGGCTGGGATGCATTCTCCACCTCCAAGAAGGGCCCCTGTCAGGGAGTTCAGCGGGACCTATGAGAGCCTGCCTGCACGCTCTGTACAGGTGAGACAACCTGTTAACAGTCCTGCTACTTTATACTTGGACAGTTTCAACCTAAAGCATTTAGGAACCATTCTGCATCTTTTGCATATTTTAGCAAATTAATTGAAAACCACAATGGGGTGAGCGTAGCTGTGGGTCCTGCACTCACCATCGACTTGTAGTTTGTGTTTTTCACTTGTTGATCAGTTGCTTTTAAAGCAATTCTTTAATTTAATTCTCTGCGTTTGAAAAAGTGAAAAAAGTGTCTATTACAATTTCCCCGACATTTACAGTGGTTTTCACTGGTTGTGTTGTCTGATCAGCAGCCCAAATCTAAATGTTTCTAGTGATATGAAACAGATCCTTACATTTGAGATGTCTGTCTACTGAGAGACAAAGCAAAGAAAATGAAGCATCTTCTCTCCAGGTGTCAGAGTCTCGTGTGGTCGAGTGTCCTAGCATCCAGATAACCACCATCTCACCTGAAGATGACCCAGCACCTCCCATCTCCAGCTACTGGGAAATGGGCAGTGGTGGTGGGTGGGACCGAGAGCGCCTCTATCTACCCCTGCTGGACCCTTTTACCTACCGCGACAGATGCCCTGGCTCCCTCAGCCCCAGTCCTGCATCCAGCCCCTCCTCCCGTGGCTGGCTCAGCCCTGCCTCCAGCTGTGACTCACTGTTAGTGGAGGAGGAAGAGCTCAACGAGGCCACCAACAGTTCAGGGCTCTCGCCGTCATCGAGGCCCACCTCTCCTGGTGGTAAAAAGCGCAGAAACTCCCCCCTGGCTTCTCCCTGTACCTCTCGGAGGGGCAGTTACTCAGAGGAACTGCAGGGATGCAGTCTGGAAGGTGGAGACTCCACCCATCAATCACAAACTCTGCCCAACAGCTGTGACATCAGTATCCCACAGAAAACCAGGAAGACGTCATTAGAACAGGTAAAGACGCTGGTTTGGTGTAGTGGTAGAACATTTTATGAAATTTGGATTTGTCTGCAGTGGTGAATCTAACTTTTTATCTTCCAGGTGTCTCCCAGGGAGGCAGATCAGGAGCAGGCACCAGGCCACAGCACCCCCTGCCCACTGCCAGAGACCCAGCAGACCAGGAGAGAGCCCCCCTCTCTGGGCATGGACTACCTCTCTGTGCCTCCTACTCTGGCCTGGGGCAGAACACGAGCCAGCGCCCACAGCCCTCTGTTCAGGCAAAGATATACATAAACAAAGTTAAATCCTACACATGGGGATGTTTTAAATCCAGAATGCTCAGTTTATGAAAAGGGTTTTCCTTTGCCTGTTCATGTTAACCATTATTCCAATGAAAGTGAATCATCGACCTGCTCCTCTGTGTTGCATTGCAGATGTTATTTAACATTTAACCAAGTCCCATCTTGTGATTTATCAGGCAAGATTTGCAGTAGGTCATTGTGGTTGTACTGTATCTGCCCTTGAAAGAAATGGACTGGATTCACCCATGTTTAATTAAAAAAACAAAGAAGAAGAAGAAAAGATGTCTTGCCAGACCAAGACTAAAACCAAATGAACTTTTTATGGTAATAAAACAGTAGATGTGGATGCGACGTGATTAGCACCTTACACAACAAATGTATATACACTAACTGAAAATACAATTTAACAGTACCAGTAAACACAAAGGTCTAGATTCACAATAGGAATGTAAATATAGAAGTGCATTTAATGAACCAAATGACAAAAAAATAACACAAACGTTGTTTTTTTCACTCACTGTGTACTGCGTTTCAAAGTGTTTTGCACCTGTCATGTTGGCATGTGTGAATTATATGTAAATGTCATGACTTGGCCTGCGGAATATTTATTCACTGGCATCTGCTGTGCGTCTTCACTCAGTCGTGTGATCTGTTCCCTGTCTAATGATTTTCTGTTCACATGTACCTACAGACCTAATGCTCTACCACCACTGGACTGGCCGCTGCCACCCCAGTTTGACCAGTATGAGCTGCGCATTGAGGTGCAGCCCCGTCCACACCACAGAGCCCACTATGAGACAGAAGGGAGCAGAGGAGCTGTCAAGGCTGCACCGACAGGACATCCTGTTGTTAAGGTGAAAAACAGATTCACACAGCACCTGAAAGATGGAATCACATTTTTACAACAATATAGATTTGTCAGAAGAAACATCCTTTGAAATATGAAATTGCTTAAACAACATGATTATTTTGAAATCTTTGCCTACACTGAATGTAATTTCTGATCAAGCACAGGTAAAAATTTAGTTTTGTGTTTATAGTACCCAAACATAGTCTTATTGTGGGACACACGTTGTGGCTCACTGCTGGTGGCCTCATCACAGTTCAATCCCACCGCTCACGCTGTGTCTGTCTGTACGCTCTCTCTGCAGGTTTTCGTTGGAACGGCTGACGACAGATCGATCAGGCCACATCCTTTCTACCAGATACACAGGTGCCCGTCTGTATTTCTATTTAAAATCAAACTTATTTCAGAGCATCCCTTCATTCATAAATTACAACTCAACCTCTTGCATCTTGGGATATCTATAGGATGTCTGGGATATCAGCATCATATAAATTTATAGTTTCCTTACTGAACTTCATCTATTTGTTGTTTTTATTAATTGAAATACAGTATGGATGCTTTTGGTGCACACTGTATGCATGTGACTATAACAACAAATATGAAATACAGTCAATAAAAATAGTATTACATGATATTTAATATAATATACAAGCTTCTGGCTGCAGCTGTGCAGCCATATCAGATATTTCTGTCAAATTAATATAATAAATTGATGCCCTCACATTTTCCCTGACCCCAAGTTAAGAAGCTTCTTTTCTCTGTTCAACAATCCAGAACTCTTCAGTTTACAGTGATATATAACATTCGAGTAGCTGTACACAGCAAATAGTTAGCATTAGTTTACTGTATATGTGCTAGAGCATGCACTTTATGTATATCCAGTCTATCGCAGGACTGGGATTCAGTGTAAAAACTGTAACCAGACAGCTGTTGGATTCAGATGTTTCTCCTTCCTCAGGGTGACAGGGAAAATGGTGGGTACTGCCAGTCATGAGAGCGTTCAGGCGGGGACTAAAGTGCTGGACATCCCCCTCAGCCCTGAAAATAATATGACTGCACTGTGAGTAGAAGATTAAATGTTTCCTCTACATGCCCAGAGAACAAGGAATGTATTTATTTGTTTGTTTTGCATGCAGTTTCAAGGATATCTGAAAGTTTGAGATGAAGAGTAATGCTTTTTTTTAACTGAACCAGTGAGGAATATGTTGTTGAAGAATGTGACCAAGAGACACTAAACTAAAGACAAGGTGGAAAATAATCACATTTTATCATGCACTGTACTTGGGTTGTTTTATAGTTTTTACTCTGCTCTACTCTATAGTTTTTACTCAACAGCTGTAAGTGTAAAAAAGCATCAGAACTGTGTTTTTATTCTTTCACATTAATTATACACAACCCCTCAGATTTATAACACCCCGACCCCTAGGTTGAGTAGACTAAACTGCACAACTATACATAAAACAGTAAAACCAGCTCCACCTTGACGAGCTACAGCAAGACCATAGACTGTTTATAAAAATGGACAGTGCGTCACCACATCTTCCCACTGTGCAAAAATGAAACCAAAATTTTGGCAATACATGGTCGGCCATCTTGTGTTTGTGGTGCTTTTTGGAACCAGATTCTGCCCATCAGACCATCAATCAAAGCTGTCAATCATCTAAAATACTCCCCTTTTGACTTTGAATTCTTTGTTTGGCTCACTAACATGGAGGGAGTGGGGTTTATGACCTGTACTGCAACCAGCCACCAGGGGGCATTTGACTTGTGTTGGCTTCATTTCTGGGAGCTGTCATGTCTCCATCTTCATATACAGCCTATGGCTTATGCACTCGTGCATCAGTATTAAGACTCTAATGAAGTTCTGTATAATGATACATCAGGGGATGCTTTGCTTTTACTTTTTATACTTCAAGTACACAACATTTTACTGATAATACTTTTGTACTTTTACCTAAGTAAAAGAACTGTATACTTTTTTCACCCTTGCTGTTAAGTTCCATTTAGTAATGTACCGGACCCCTACCCAGCAACTATGCATTTCACTTGCAGACATTAGTGTGTAGTTGTAGGCACATGAAGCAGGGTTCTGCAGAAACATGTGGGCACACTTTCCCAAGATAAAGTTATAGTTTGATAAAAAATCTTTTGTGTTGTAGCATCGACTGTGCAGGGATTCTGAAGCTGAGGAACTCAGACATCGAGCTTAGAAAAGGAGAAACAGACGTTGGAAGGAAGAACACGCGTGTCCGTTTGGTGTTTCGTACCCACCTCCCTCTGGCGCCCCCCGTAGCCCCGGCTGGCCGGGTCCTGGCTCTACAGGTCACTTCGCTGCCCATCGAATGCTGTGAGTTGCTGTTTAATGGAGACTAGATTGTAATGAGAAGGCACATTCACACATTTACCTGAGCAAGATGTTAAAGACACTATGTAAGATTTGTAGTGTGCATTGACACTTGGAGGTGCCACAGGTGAACGTTTTCATATTATAGTCAGTAAAGCTGCAACTAAGAATTGTTTTCATTATCAATAAAGCCTATAAGATGTCAGAAAATAAAGAACAATACCTGCCCTAAAGCCTGAGCTGATGTCCCCAAATAGCTTGTTTTGTCCAAATCTCAGTTTCAGAAAACAAAAATTATTAATTTACAGTCATAAGTAAAAGAAAAAATTTCTAATTAGGAACTGTTTGGTATTTTTGTTTGAAAAATCACATTGATGATTAATTCATTACCAAAATAGATGTGTTCGATCAATCTACTAATCAATTCATCAACTAATTGTTGCTGCTCCACTACATATATTGGCTTTAAATTAGGAGCTGTTAAGTGCCGTTCGCTCGAACGAGAAAGAGGCGGACCCAGGTAGCCGACTTCGATGCAAGCAGTGATTTATTATGTACAGTGATGATGAGAGTAACAATACACAGAGGGAAATAGTGTGTAGTCCTGTAGATGAGTAGTAGCCGGGTGTTTGACCACAGCAGGAGGCGAGGAGATGGAGAGCTGGGCCGAGCTGCGTAGGCTGGGTCACTCCTGGGCTGGTCGGTGGTGATGGTGGCTACTGAAGGTAGAGACAGAGAGATGATGGCAATAGTGGAACAGATAGGCGACTGTGCATTGACCTGCCTGGGAGGAGAGAGTGGAACCACGGTCCAGAGGAACAGTCCATGGGGGGAACACAAAACAGTAGCTGGCTAGGGGATAAATACATACAAGACAACAAAAGAGCACAGAGGAAAAAATGGCCTAGAGATGAGAACGAACTGGCAAGTGACTGAGGAGTGAAACCGGGTAATATAGTGAGCAACCTAATCAAGTGCAGCTGGTGATAAGGGAGTGAGGAACAGGTGAACGTGATTAGTGTTAATGGGCAAGAGACAGTAGGAAAGGTGAGGGAGGCCAGAGCGGCCGAGCAAACCTGACAGGAGCACTGTTACTGGTACTGTTTACTTTTCTCCTTGCCTCAGCCCAGCGTTCGGCCCAGGAGCTGCCCGTCATCGAGTCTGTCAGTCTCACTTCCTGCTCTGTGGAGGGCGGAGAGGAGCTCCTGCTGAGTGGCACCAACTTCCTGCCAATCTCCAGAGTCTTTTTCATGGAGCGCGGGACAGGTGAATGTCCACAGAGGGCACAAAAAAGTGTAGATGATTTCTGATCTTCTGTATTTTTTGTTATTTTCCTGAGTTTCTGACTAAAGGGTAACCAATGTGCAGCAAGAAAATAGTAGTGGTAATGTGAGTAAGGATGCTGCTGGAGAAAATCTTTTTTGCTGCACAAGATATTTAAATTAGAAACTCAGCCTTTTTAGCTTTAAATTTATGTCAGTAATGCAATAACTCAGTTGCATTCAGTTTAGAGGACTTGGGGCTTTTGTTCTTTTCATTTTTATATTTTGTATTTTGTGTCTCAGTGTAAATTGATAGCTCAATACAGTGACTGTTCTATAAAGGCTGTGTAACATACAGCACACTGCATTGCAATACTCAGCAAGCTTTCCCTCTGTCACACAGACCGTCAGTGCAAAAAATAGCAGGAAGGATAACAGTTGTTCTGCCTATTTTTAACTTGTGCATGAGTGAGTTTTTATAAATAAGCAAGTGATGTAGACTAGGAGTCAGATTTTTTTAAAAAGCACATCATGACATGGACTAGATGTAATCTGCATATGGGAAATACTGTTTTAAGCTCTGCCTTGTGACACAGCATTAATGTGCCCCAGGAGGATAGCAATGGGGTTCAAGGCTGCAGAATACACAGCATGATTGTAGATCAAATGTTAGTAGGTTTGTTGACATAAAATGATTTAAATGGTAGTGGTTTGAGAGTGCAGGAACTGGAAGATGAGTGAGGTTCACAAACAAATCATTATTTATTCTGGCACATGGGCTCTTACATGTGTATCACTGCAGTTTTTCCCAAAAAATAATCCGGTTTATTTTCAGATGAAATTAACTTTTCAGTTCGATATTAAACATTTAATGTCAGGTGCCACCTGTGTCTGTCTATGTGTGTGTGCATCCAGGTTACACTTACCTCATGTTCTTATCTATTAGATGGTAAATTGCAGTGGGAGGAGGAGGGTCACGCTAACCGTGACAACAGCAGTGAGGTAATTCAGTATGTGTGATATCAGTCTGTAAACTAATTCTGCAACAACATGAACCTTTCATCACTGATCAAGTCTCTTCTCTGTAATATGTTCTGTCCACACCTCTTATGTCTTCGTAGTGTTTATTATGTGTGAGAGTTCCCGCCTACAGCAACCTGTCCGTCAATCGGCCTGTGTCGGTCAGTCTGTATGTTTCCAATGGGAAGAGGAAAAGAAGCAGCACTCACTGCTTCAAGTATCTCCCCAGTGAGTGTCCATGCCCTCCCTGTTCACCTCTGACTCTGTCGTATCTGATGTTTCATGGTGAATTTTGTTTAGGTCTTGTGTTTAGAGCCCAGAACAGGATTGAAACTGTATTATCAGGACAGCATATATGTATTTATGCATGTGCAGTAAAACATTGTTTTTATTTGTTTCTCCTCACAGTTATGTTCAAAGAAGAGGACCCTCTGCTGCCCCGGCCCTCTGTGCCGCCCCTAGATGGGGGCACTGCATGTCCCGTGGGGGGTCAGCCCAGGGTGGACAGGGGCTTCCACATCAGAGATGACCTCATGGTGGACGATCGAGGGCTGGGCTTCCACCTGCCGCCCTACCCACTCACCTACTCCCCTCCCTGCCCCAGTGTGAGCTACCATGAGGAGTACTGCTCTAAACCTGATTCTGCGGTGGAGGAACCTGGAGGGCCCAGGACCACCTTGTCTGAGCATCACCACAATTTTGAGAACCTGGAGTTGGGGTTCACCGAGCTCCTTCCCCCTCTGTACCCCCGTGGCCCACAGCCTCCCTCCCCCTCTCCGTGGCTGGACTCACCTTACCTGTCCTCCTCACCCTCCCCTTCCCACTCGTCCTCCCTCAGCCCATTCCCTGCTGGCAGTCCCATCTCGACCTCCCCTCTGCCTCCCATTCCTAATTCCCCTTACCCCCAGTACTCTGCTTATACTCAGGAGGTGTGTCCATCCCCTCCCTCCAACCCCAGCACCTATCAGGAGGTCTGCCCAGCACCCTACTCTCATTATGATGGCTGGGACCCCCAGGGAAGGGTGCTAGAGACGGGACATGGGGAAGAGAGAGATGCCAAGATCCAGGATTGTCCCTTGGAGTTTACCAGCTCAGACTCTATGCACCACATTACCTTTGAAGAAGGTAAGTTGTATATTGATCTGAATGTGGACTCATGTAATACAGTATGTGGCTGCATTACAGATATCTCACCGCCCAGGATGTATCAATATGTCACAACTTGAGGGACAGTGAATGAGCTAGACAGCACACACATGCATATGGATCATTGTTGGGTCACTGTAGCTCTGTGTATTAGACATTTGTGTATGAGGGGACATATTTTTAATGTTGCCGTTCATGCTGCTTAATATTTTAGGATTTTCTCCTCTTTTTCCTTCGCAGTGACAGAGTTCATTGGGGAGGACATCCAGTCTTACCAGTCAGGCTCACAAATGGACAACCAGCCAAACTGAGCTCAGAGCAACTGATTACCCCCATCATTTAAATTCCCATATGCACTTGGTATTAAGATGCGTTTTTCCAGTTATATGAACGATTGGAGAGATTTAATTATCAGGACACTATTGTAATTATGACAACATGTAATTGTTATGGTTTTATAAATTGACTAATGTTTTTAACGCTTTCAATATAAATTATATGAAGTATGCTTGGATTAAATGTTTTTCTTGCAAAAAATGAATATAAACCCATGTTTGTCACCCTCTAAAACAGAAGGGACTGAAGGAGAAAGGCTTAAACCCTGTGGAAAACTAATAAGATATAGAAGATGCAGTATTTCTACAATCCCACCTAAATATGTAACTCTGTGTTTACTGAAAGTATCTCTATTTTAGGTTTGCACAACAGAAACCTCATCCACCCTGCTTAAGTCTTCATTTATCTGCTTGGTTCCTGGACAGACGGCAAAGTAATGGCGACAGGAATTAGGGTCATGTGTCATAACAAATGGCAGCAAATATTTCTTGAGTTCCTGAAAGCATGGCAGTTTAATGAAATAACATGCTGGCAGCAGCAGCAGCAGCAACAACAACAAACAAATAAAACTGTCTGTTAACACAGAACTTACTAATCAATCAATTGCCAAAAGATGATCTTATCTTAGTAAGTTCTGTGGCTGATGGAAAGATAAAGGATTTAATTTGTAAATCTGCCCTTGTGTAATCAAGATGTGACCAGGTTGTGACATTTAAAGCTGTTTGAAAGGCTTATATGAGAAATAGTTTGTTGGATCCTCCTCTAAACATAACATTTTGTTGTGAAGAACAGTGCCACCTGGGGGGACTCAGGCCCAGGACACTTAACAGTGCTAAACCAGCAGCTGCTGGAGATACAGTATGACTCTTTCTGCTCTAAACATTCACAGGTCTTATTTTCTGCTGTGTGTACTTTTTCCACTAAAAAGAGAGTAGCTTCAAGAAAGACAGACCAAAGTCTTTCATTATTATAAAACAGCAAAGGCAATAAAACACAGTGACCGAGCAGAAAGATGCTAGAGCACCATTATATGGCTTCTTGACAGTTTTATGGGTCTATATGGTTCAGCAAAACCATAAATGGGCATGTTGAGACCAAAAACATGCCTTAAAAGTAAGGGATAGATATAGTAGATGTAGAGCTTTGACCATCTTTTAACGTCCAGCTTACCGTTGGAATCCGGAGCTGTAATGTCTTCATGACATAGATTTTTCCAGTTCTAGCTCCCACTTTTCTCCCTAGCTGCAGCTGAGGAAACGTATTTACACATGGAAAGTTTATGAGGTAAAAATAATGTAATTGAAATCTCCAGCTACAAACTATTGACCAAAATACCCTGACAGTTTCATTAATTTGTTAATCTTTTAGAATATTCATTACATGTCCAAATGTATGCGGACATATGACCTTTCCTAAACCATGGGCATTATTATACTGGTCTATCAGCCTCCACTTTTCTGGGAAGTTTTCCAACAGATGTTGGAAACTGCTGGCTTCAAGAGCCTCAGGGAAGTTAGCCACTGACCTGTGTCACCCTACCTCAAAGATGCTGGATCGATTTGGGTTCAGGGCTGTATGTATCCGGCTTCGTGCGTCAAGGCATTGTCAAAGAGGAAGGGATGTTCTCCACACTGTTGCTTCAAAGTTTTAAGCACACTGTTGTAAATGTTACATTTCCTTTAAGTGAAAGTGATGACCTTAGCTTGAAAAACAGCCCCAAAACTACCAGTACCAAAAGTGCATTTATATACTGTACTTTGGCCATATCCTATAGTGTAGTTGGTAATCAAATACACACAACTTTATCTGTGATGTGATTACCTATCTAGCATACTTTCGCAGTCTATGAATAGACAAGCAAGCTCATCTTGACTCGAAACTACTAAATGACCGAGAAAAAGATTCAAGAACCAGAAAGAGTAATAAAAAAATATGCTTTATCCAGCCTGAAGACGCTCACTTGTTTCTTACATCATTGTTAACACACTCTAGGAACACGTGGTCCTCTTTCCATACGCCTTGTCACATTTCACTAGGGGGAGGTATAGTCTCAAACATCAGACAGCGAGCACCCTCCCTCAGCCTGACTGACTCATACAGGTTCACACAGCTGCCAAAAAGAGCCTTAATGGAAAGGCCTCCATTAGATGAAGATAAAGGGCGAATGCATAAACAGAAGGATCATTACATCTAAACCTCAGTCACTGGAAAGGTCGAGTCCCAAAAGACAAGCTAACTATTGGATCACTGAAGTTTAAATATGTGCTGCCTGCTGGTAATGTGACTTAATACAGTGTACAGACAGTTGTGCAATAGTTACAGCTCCTCCTCTCTTGTAATTAGTTTTAGTTTGATTCAGATTGACAGAGACTGAGCTTTACAGGCACTTACTGATAACTGATGACATTAAAGCCAAATGTCATTTCAGTTTATTATAATGTATTACAAACTATTATTTGGCATAGTTCTGGGATTAAAGACATATAAGTTTACATAAAACCTTTAACATTTAATTGTCCAAGACCTAATTCCAGTGTAAGGCCAATACTCGACTAATAATAGATTTAGTATTTGTGTTTATATTCCCATAATGCTTTTAAAAGCATAAATATTTTCTTCAGCATGTGTGGCTGTGGTGTTTTGGCTGAGAAAGATGAGTTCAGCATTGAGATATTTTAAAACATTTGTTGTATTTCTGCCTGTGTGGTGCAGGAGCACTCACATGATGCCAGTATTTGTACTGAACAACAGAGACAGAAATGGATAAAACAGACTAATCCCAATTGTTTGCCTGTTTTACTGTAGGACCGGAGAAACAGTGTTTAAAGTGGGTTTCCTTACAAATGTAGCCTAAATTTTTAAGGAAATATAAATAAATGGAATGATCATTTCCATCTACTATGTGAATATTAAAAATTGGTTTGTTCAGGTAAATCCCTGGTGGCACTCATTTTTCAGCCAGTTGCAGAAAAAGGTCACAATATGATGTAATTAAAACAGAGCATATGGCATATCTCTGTTTCATGTATTAAGTTGAGAAACACCAAACTCTTGATCATTCCACACATACATTTTCACTTCATTCTCTCTTCAGTGGATGTTTTTTGGCTTATATTGATATACCATCCTTTCCACCACAGGCAAGGGAAAAAGCTTTTCTGCGATATTTCAAAATTTGCTTATTACCAGCATTTGAACACAGTTTATATATATATATATATATACAAATTGAAATGTGCATAAAAGCACATGTATGCAAACCCACATATACACCTGGATGTCACTGCACCCAAATAAGAACTAGTCTGGCACATGACAGCCCATAAAAACACATGTCGTTTCATAAGCAGAGTAATTCTTCCCTTAAGGGAAAAAATTGACCTTTATGTGTGAAACTGGTGGGGTTCGTCTTTAAAACATGTATTGGGTAATTCTATACTGGAAACAACATATTACTGTAAGGTCAGAAGTCACAAAAGTGTTGAAATAGAATCGGAACACTGGGCAACATCCCACCTAAATGACTTCAATTGTTTCTCACAATCTGCTTTCACAGCTGTTTGCACTCAGACTGTTGGCATGCTGACAAGGACACATCAGGGTTAGGAATGGAAACACGATGCAGCATTTGAGTTCTTTCTATGGCCTCTTTCATTTGAGATTGTATCAAGCAATTGTTATGGTGATGACTAAGTCTGTGTTCTTCTTATGGGTCAGAGTTGGAAGGCCAAGAATTAATTTAGTTACCTAAGGAAAGAAGAAAGGCCACTCCCAGGAGCATTTTTCACTGTGTGCAACAGTAGCAACATTTAATGGGAGATGCCTCATGCCAGCAGAAACCGACTCTCACTGAAATTAAGTTTAAAAGAGACAAAAAGATAGGACAGTCAGTGCACGTTTTTCACTAAGAGGAAGGGGAGAAAACTAAAAGAGCTATGAGAAAACCTGGGACTCAGTAACTGATAAATTCTTTATAGCTCATGGATATTTATGAAGGTGTTCTTGTCTTGTGCACCAGGCACCATAACTCCTAACTCACCAGCAGCTGGGTGTGCTATTGAACTGGCCACAGTCCCACTCCAGAGGGTACCACCCTTCCTTAAACAGATTGTTGCATCCAAACTAGTCATTGTTACAGTCTTTCTTTGTGATCATGGATTTATTGGTGACTGAAATGTTTATGTATCCCACTCTCTAGTAGCCACCAGTAGTCAGACCTCTAAAACTGATGTGAACCAATTTGATGTCTGTCAAGGCCCTGGAGCCCTGAGATACATTCACACCCCTCTGGGTTGTCCTGAGGTCCACGGAGAGCTGGATGGAATCTGGCCGTGAAGGGAGGAGTTGGGGAGAGTAGAAAGTGTAATGAGGGATCAAGTAAACAGTAGAGCATAAATAGTGTGTGTAGATCAGATGCTAATTTATAGTCAGTTTAATTTCATAGCATAAAATAACACAGCCACACACATGCCTGTTTACCATATAGTTTTATTGAAACACCAGGTTACAATTTCCTACAATACTGATATGGTATGCATACTGGAAACACGACCGGTGAAATATAAAAAAGTTAAAGGATATAACACGAACAATATCTAGAGAGAGAGAGAGAAATATCCTTTTAGTCTCTTTCTCCGAATATTTTTTACAGCAGTACAAAACTAATGTACTCAATCGACTAATTGTGGGAACTGAGTGGTATGATGCTTTTAGGCTGGGAGACACCGAAGTTTATACACATAACATTAAGTGCACTTGAACCGCCCATAGTCTTGCCCATGTTCTGCCCACATATATATTCTTACCATATGATTGTAGCCTGCAAATACAAATGTCTCATAAAAGGAGCAAAAAGCTAGCCTAGCATTCATTTAAACATCTTAAACATCAACTATTTTTGTTCCTACTTCAAGTTCTTAATCATTTGAACCTCATAAAAATTAGTTAATAACACAACTCAAACAGCTGCACTGCGTACTACTGGAAACCAAAAAATCCAATTACATTATAAAAGTAATAAAAAAAAATATCAAAAAGGTAACTTTCTTTGAAATTTTATTGTCATTATTTTATATTTTTAGGAGTTAAAAACAATCTTTTATAACGGAAAACAAAATTAAGGCAGAGCACTGACATACACATCATGCAAAACAAATCTAACAAACACAAAAAAGCCATCATTTACTTTGAGTCTTCCTTCATTTGTCATCACAGACTATGTTTACATGTATTGGGGGTATTAGGTTGTTGCCTTGTTCAAGTCAGAAGATTCTGTTCATAGCTTACTCATATCTAGATGTCACAAACACCTCTGTAAATGAAATAATTGTGTATTTTTGGTATTACAATGGGTATTCCATTATAGTAGATTAAAAGATATTGTAAAGTCTTGGGAAGTATCAGCATGTTCCAGAGATAACATTCAAGTCTCTTATAATCACAATAAGAGTCTATTCAGGTCACTGCAGGTAATGTTTGACATTTACATGCTCCAACACATGAGCAGAAAGCCTCGGTAATTTAGGGGAATAATGTTGTATATGTAAACATAGCCACTGACCTCAACTTCTCTCTCTTCTGTCCCCCTTCTCTCTCTAAGGTCCTAAGACTGACAGTATACTTCACACAAAATCGAATTTGGCAGGTTTGCAGGTGAGGTTTGGTGCCAAAAAAGTATAAGATTTGAGTTTGATGTCCCAGGTTGGCCGGATGAATTTGCCAATGTATTTGAAAATGTTTTTGCACCCTCATACACCCTCAGTCAAAGATTGTCCAAGTTCTTTGGGGCACTTCTAATATTTCTCCTATTTTGTGCTACCAGAACCATAGCAACATCAATAAAACAGTTTACTTGTGGTACTACTCTACTGTCTGTTCCCATCATGGCCCACACATTCCTCCAGTTAGTGTGGATGCATTAAACAAAAAGGCCGGAGTTGCAGTGTGTACACTAGCTTGAACTCACAACACCTCAGCAGCGTTTGAGAACATGCCAAATTCAATTTTATTTGGATCATACTGCTGGCCTGCCACTCCTTCTCTTCCCTCAAGCACTGACAAACACCAGGCGAGTGGAGTAGATCAGGTCAGCCAGGTAGAGGATGAAGTTGACAGCAGTAAGCACAGCCACTGCCATGTACTTATCCCAATTACACAACCCTGCGTTGTAACAAGAAGATGGCCTGTCTTTGGTTCCACCGTGCTTGGGATCAAAGTTGAAGATGGGCCAGATGATGGTCGCTGACAGATAGAGGACCACAGCCAGTAGGGCGTAGGCTGACAGGAAGCGAGCAAATGGGAAGGGGAGGCAGGCGGCATACATTTTCACTTCATTCTCTCTTCAGTGGATGTTTTTTGGCTTATATTGATATACCATCCTTTCCACCACAGGCAAGGGAAAAAGCTTTTCTGCGATATTTCAAAATTTGCTTATTACCAGCATTTGAACACAGTTTATATATATATATATATATACAAATTGAAATGTGCATAAAAGCACATGTATGCAAACCCACATATACACCTGGATGTCACTGCACCCAAATAAGAACTAGTCTGGCACATGACAGCCCATAAAAACACATGTCGTTTCATAAGCAGAGTAATTCTTCCCTTAAGGGAAAAAATTGACCTTTATGTGTGAAACTGGTGGGGTTCGTCTTTAAAACATGTATTGGGTAATTCTATACTGGAAACAACATATTACTGTAAGGTCAGAAGTCACAAAAGTGTTGAAATAGAATCGGAACACTGGGCAACATCCCACCTAAATGACTTCAATTGTTTCTCACAATCTGCTTTCACAGCTGTTTGCACTCAGACTGTTGGCATGCTGACAAGGACACATCAGGGTTAGGAATGGAAACACGATGCAGCATTTGAGTTCTTTCTATGGCCTCTTTCATTTGAGATTGTATCAAGCAATTGTTATGGTGATGACTAAGTCTGTGTTCTTCTTATGGGTCAGAGTTGGAAGGCCAAGAATTAATTTAGTTACCTAAGGAAAGAAGAAAGGCCACTCCCAGGAGCATTTTTCACTGTGTGCAACAGTAGCAACATTTAATGGGAGATGCCTCATGCCAGCAGAAACCGACTCTCACTGAAATTAAGTTTAAAAGAGACAAAAAGATAGGACAGTCAGTGCACGTTTTTCACTAAGAGGAAGGGGAGAAAACTAAAAGAGCTATGAGAAAACCTGGGACTCAGTAACTGATAAATTCTTTATAGCTCATGGATATTTATGAAGGTGTTCTTGTCTTGTGCACCAGGCACCATAACTCCTAACTCACCAGCAGCTGGGTGTGCTATTGAACTGGCCACAGTCCCACTCCAGAGGGTACCACCCTTCCTTAAACAGATTGTTGCATCCAAACTAGTCATTGTTACAGTCTTTCTTTGTGATCATGGATTTATTGGTGACTGAAATGTTTATGTATCCCACTCTCTAGTAGCCACCAGTAGTCAGACCTCTAAAACTGATGTGAACCAATTTGATGTCTGTCAAGGCCCTGGAGCCCTGAGATACATTCACACCCCTCTGGGTTGTCCTGAGGTCCACGGAGAGCTGGATGGAATCTGGCCGTGAAGGGAGGAGTTGGGGAGAGTAGAAAGTGTAATGAGGGATCAAGTAAACAGTAGAGCATAAATAGTGTGTGTAGATCAGATGCTAATTTATAGTCAGTTTAATTTCATAGCATAAAATAACACAGCCACACACATGCCTGTTTACCATATAGTTTTATTGAAACACCAGGTTACAATTTCCTACGATACTGATATGGTATGCATACTGGAAACACGACCGGTGAAATATAAAAAAGTTAAAGGATATAACACGAACAATATCTAGAGAGAGAGAGAGAAATATCCTTTTAGTCTCTTTCTCCGAATATTTTTTACAGCAGTACAAAACTAATGTACTCAATCGACTAATTGTGGGAACTGAGTGGTATGATGCTTTTAGGCTGGGAGACACCGAAGTTTATACACATAACATTAAGTGCACTTGAACCGCCCATAGTCTTGCCCATGTTCTGCCCACATATATATTCTTACCATATGATTGTAGCCTGCAAATACAAATGTCTCATAAAAGAAGCAAAAAGCTAGCCTAGCATTCATTTAAACATCTTAAACATCAACTATTTTTGTTCCTACTTCAAGTTCTTAATCATTTGAACCTCATAAAAATTAGTTAATAACACAACTCAAACAGCTGCACTGCGTACTACTGGAAACCAAAAAATCCAATTACATTATAAAAGTAATAAAAAAAAATATCAAAAAGGTAACTTTCTTTGAAATTTTATTGTCATTATTTTATATTTTTAGGAGTTAAAAACAATCTTTTATAACGAAAAACAAAATTAAGGCAGAGCACTGACATACACATCATGCAAAACAAATCTAACAAACACAAAAAAGCCATCATTTACTTTGAGTCTTCCTTCATTTGTCATCACAGACTATGTTTACATGTATTGGGGGTATTAGGTTGTTGCCTTGTTCAAGTCAGAAGATTCTGTTCATAGCTTACTCATATCTAGATGTCACAAACACCTCTGTAAATGAAATAATTGTGTATTTTTGGTATTACAATGGGTATTCCATTATAGTAGATTAAAAGATATTGTAAAGTCTTGGGAAGTATCAGCATGTTCCAGAGATAACATTCAAGTCTCTTATAATCACAATAAGAGTCTATTCAGGTCACTGCAGGTAATGTTTGACATTTACATGCTC
Source organism: Monopterus albus (assembly GCF_001952655.1). NCBI lineage: Eukaryota > Metazoa > Chordata > Actinopteri > Synbranchiformes > Synbranchidae > Monopterus > Monopterus albus. The sequence continues at coordinate 183,334 of NW_018128276.1, read as the reverse complement.
CAACACATGAGCAGAAAGCCTCGGTAATTTAGGGGAATAATGTTGTATATGTAAACATAGCCACTGACCTCAACTTCTCTCTCTTCTGTCCCCCTTCTCTCTCTAAGGTCCTAAGACTGACAGTATACTTCACACAAAATCGAATTTGGCAGGTTTGCAGGTGAGGTTTGGTGCCAAAAAAGTATAAGATTTGAGTTTGATGTCCCAGGTTGGCCGGATGAATTTGCCAATGTATTTGAAAATGTTTTTGCACCCTCATACACCCTCAGTCAAAGATTGTCCAAGTTCTTTGGGGCACTTCTAATATTTCTCCTATTTTGTGCTACCAGAACCATAGCAACATCAATAAAACAGTTTACTTGTGGTACTACTCTACTGTCTGTTCCCATCATGGCCCACACATTCCTCCAGTTAGTGTGGATGCATTAAACAAAAAGGCCGGAGTTGCAGTGTGTACACTAGCTTGAACTCACAACACCTCAGCAGCGTTTGAGAACATGCCAAATTCAATTTTATTTGGATCATACTGCTGGCCTGCCACTCCTTCTCTTCCCTCAAGCACTGACAAACACCAGGCGAGTGGAGTAGATCAGGTCAGCCAGGTAGAGGATGAAGTTGACAGCAGTAAGCACAGCCACTGCCATGTACTTATCCCAATTACACAACCCTGCGTTGTAACAAGAAGATGGCCTGTCTTTGGTTCCACCGTGCTTGGGATCAAAGTTGAAGATGGGCCAGATGATGGTCGCTGACAGATAGAGGACCACAGCCAGTAGGGCGTAGGCTGACAGGAAGCGAGCAAATGGGAAGGGGAGGCAGCCGGTACACTCGCCAATGCACAGCAGGATTATGACCGCTGATAAGATGAAGCAGATGCAGTAGACTGCCATGCAGTACTTGAGTGCATCGTGACGGTCATACAACACAGGGTCGCTGACAAAGACAAAGATGATGCAGGCCACAAAGGTCTCGCAGACTTTGAGCAGGCCAGGGGCGGTGGCCATGTAGCCAGCCACCTCACCCGGACGTGCTTTGCTGATGCTCACCTCACTAATGTAGGCGATGGTAGCCAGGCAGGAGAAGACAGTTGACACAATGTGGTAGTTGCGGATCTCACCATGGCCTGAGGTTCCCTTGAGGTAGTAGAGGGGGAAGATGATGGAGGCAGATAGGCAGAGCAAGGCGGCGTAGCAGGCAAAGGTGATAGGGAAGTTCTTCCAGGAGACAGGAGCTCTGGTCTGAAGGCCAAACATCTCCACCAGGATGACGAGCAGAGTCCCGGCAAAGCTGAAGGCCCAGCAGAAGATGCACCAGTCTCCGGTGCCATGGCTGAGTCTACCACCATGCACGGCCACAGAGAAGGCCACACAGGAGAAGACAAGGGCCGCCAACCGTGTCCAAAAGAGAGGGCTTGAGTGGAAGGTTATAGCCATGATGGGAGATGCAGTAGGTGATGAGAGAAACTAAAAAGGTTCCTTTGAGGTGTGTCTCTTCTCTTTCTTTTTGGGAGTCCCCCCACTGTTTACCAGCAGTCACTAACACACACAGAACTGCAGGAAGAAAAGACAATGAAAAGAATAGTAAGCAATGTATCAGGTTTTTATGTCATTTTTTTCTGACCGCTAGATGAAGTACAAAATAAAACCCTGAGTGCAACAGCTTGCAAGTCACACAGTCAAATCATTGTATTTTTATGAGTTGTAAAAACAGAAGGTGAAAGCCTGTAAACACAATTTCAGACCACAAATGATGACTGCACTGTGGTCACAGCACAGTTACTGTATATTTGGCCAAATTATCCGGTGAACATGCCTCTATAACTCCAGACATCTTTATCAACAGCATTCCTTTTTTGATGTTCCTCCGAGCTTATGACCTCGGTGTTGGGCATGGTGCTGTAATCGCCACAAACCTCACATTGTGTCTCTTATCATGCTTCAGATGTGGCCTTTCTCATTTGTTTCACTCCCACACCCAGGGACCTCATCTACACTGTAAAAAGAATCTGAAATCTTAAAGAGATTGTGAACATAAAGCAGCTGGGTTTAACAAATTCGGAACATTGTTAATAGAAGCTGCATGTGAAATGTGTATGGATTCTTCTCAATCACTATTACACTGTCTTTAGTAATAATTCATAAACTTTAGCCCTTGACATCAGACTGGCTGAGTTTTTCTAAATGACTCTTAATAATAAATACAGAACAGAATATTCCTACATGCTAAGGGTTATGTTTAGTGCAACACCTGCTTAGTAACAAGTAACAACAAGTAACAAGCAAAACTTTGTAACTAAGTAATATTTCAAAACCCCAAAATATTCAACATGTGCATGTTAAAATATAAAGTAGAGGAAAAAGGCAAGTCCTCACAATTGCAGTGCTGAGACAAAAACAAAATAAACAAACAAACAAGATTTAGCTGGATAAAAATATTTGTGGATTATCATCAAAAGTAGTTGCTAGATTTGGCATCAACGTTGTTTGTTGCTGACTGTGTTCCCTCTACCATTAGTGTTGTATTTGGTGGCTGCTAATAATATGACCACATGATGCTAAACTCAGCCATAGATGTTCCATTTCCAGAAGTTTTTGGTGTCCTGTTTGCCGCAAGCCCCAACTGGTTTCATTCAGCTGTACTCATTGCAAGGCAGCGAAGAGTATTTTCAAATCAGAGAAATTACTCACACTGCAACCTCTTCTGCAGCTGCATAGCGCTGTGATCTAATGAGGCTACTGCCATTAGTCTCAGCACAGATAATGTCCTCATGAACAAATGGATTTGTATTGAACGTCGAGGCACAATGACATCTATATGAGGAAACTTGCTCTTTGATTCTGAGGGACTGATGTTGATAAAAGCTGATGTTTGTTGTTGGACCTTTATTGATATAGAAATAAAACTCTGGAAAATACTTCTGGATATAATGAACTCAGAGTGATTTGCATCACAAAAAGATTTAAAACCAACTGCTGTGCATTTGAAGCTCCAACAACAAGACGAGACAGACATTTTACAGTGTAGAACCTCCCTGACAACACTGGCAGTCCTCCCTCTCAGCCCTCCTGACATCAATCGCCCACTTGGCTCCACAAGCACTGTGCTGCATGTTCCCAGTTAACATAGAGAGACAATTATAAACAAGAGAAAAGGCCTGTTTACATTAGTCCTATTAAATGCCAAGGAAACAGCCGAGGCTGACGAGGTGAGAAGCTGAACTGGGGGGAGGTCTGAACACAAAGAAGAGGACAAAAAGAGCCAGAAAGGGAAAAAGAGACCCCTGGAGGGTGAGTCACTTGTAACCAAGAGGGAGGGGAGGGTAGTAAAAAAGAGGGAGGAACACGGGGGAAGCCCTGTACCTCGGCCGCAAAAGGACACATAGTTTAAACACAGTGATGGAGTGAAATAGCAAAAGAGTGAGTCACCACTGGGCCCCTCATTTTCACCACTCTTTCTTTCTCTCCCTCCTTCTCCCCTCCCTTGTTTCTTGTAAAATTTTCCAACTCACTGATGCATTCCAGATGTGCTACAGTCTGGTTGCTGCTGAACAACTGGTAACTTTGTCATATTTGCCAAATTCTTTCCTTTTGCTTCCCTCTCTTTTCCTTCCCTTCCTTCCCTCACGGTCTCATTTGGTGACTACTCTCTCTCTTTTCCACCAGTTGTCCTCTTTCTCCCTCCCTGCTCAATACTCCCACTCCAGCTATAAAGTCAGGGTACCAATTATCATTCATGTAAACCACTCAAAATAAAGCTAGTCTCATTTGGTGACTACTCTCTCTCTTTTCCACCAGTTGTCCTCTTTCTCCCTCCCTGCTCAATACTCCCACTCCAGCTATAAAGTCAGGGTACCAATTATCATTCATGTAAACCACTCAAAATAAAGCTATAGAGGGTCGTAATGGAAAATTTCCCCCAGCCACTCCTGCTGCCATTACTTTCCTGGTTATGGAATTGAGTCAGGAAAGAAATGGGAGAGGAAAATGGCAGAGGCAAGAAAAAAGAAAAGAGACATGTGGAAAAAGTGTCTTTTCACAGCACAGTATGGAAAACACAACAGGATCACATGAAGAGGGGCACTTCCCGAAATGAAAGCAGTACTGAAAATACACATTAGGCTTGCAACAGGACAGCAAACAGGATGTGACACTATCATGCTCCCCTGCACAGTCATTTTTCATACAAACAATATTCTGACACGCTCACACACACAGAGGAAATCAATATTGGTTTCAGAAAGAGAGGTCTTGTACGCTGCTTGTTTGGTTGTCATGACATAACATCACTAAATCGATTTCACCACTAACCCAAAGCCTGGGTTGAAGCACAAGAGCAGCTCTGTTGTTAAACTGTCCATAGCGTGTGTGTTTGTATGTGTATGAAAGTAAGGTTAGTATATTAGTTTATTAAAGTTCAACCACTGTGCATTTTCAAGAGGCTGAGGCAAAATAAAAATTTGCTTTTGCTTTTTTGTAAGGGGTTTCAAATAAAAAAAATCCAAAGTATTCAACATTTTCACTCAGAATACAGCTGTTAACAGCCTAGAGAACAACTGGAAACAGCGATCATAATCTCTTTATTGATATATACATTGGTTGTTTGTTTTTATCAAAGCAGACTGACACACCACACCTACTCAGTGAAGAAGGAGACATGGATACAGCTCCTTATTTAAATGAAGAACAGTGATAAACCTGATGAAAATAATAAAAAAATTTATAAAAAACAATAAATAATTCATGCACCTGAATAACAGAAGACAACACTGCTAGCGTAAACATTTAGTTTGGCAGCTGTATTTCAGGCTTATGCAGAGTTTCATTCATTGGCAGTGAATGTGGGTGTGCTGTCTGCCACACCCTGCTCCCAACACACACACCACACTATGTTCTAGTGGGCACAAACTAGCATAAAAACACAAACATAAATAACCAAAAAGGTTTCCCCACAAACAGTGCAAAGAAAACCAACTTCTGAAAACATCACATTGTTGCTGTGTGTCTGAAAGTTACTCAGCACAAAAATACTACAGTAGAAAATATTAAAAAAAATAAATCAATAAAAATAAAATAAAACCTCTACAAACCTACAATGGCGCAATTTAGAAATCACTTCCTTTAAACCCTTTGAGTTTTCCTCCGGCTCAACTCTTTTTTTTTTATTGGCTCTCTTCCAAGTGCAGAGAACTGTGAAAATTTCCTTCAACATGGAAAAATACAAACATAATAGCTGCTGACAGTATCACACTGTTTCCATGAAGCTTGCCTGTAAGTAAAATGCAACATGTTGCAGCTAAACAAACGCTGGTCTTTGGACAAGCACAAGACGTTTTCCTTAGCGCCAACTCACCACGACATAATAGTGCTGTCTGAAAGGTCATTACCTTGTACGCTTGCCGCTACTGCTCTCTGTTCTCCAGGGCATCCAGCATAGAGAATGTAACTGTCCAGCTATGTGACTTGACTACTAGCAGCTCAGAGGAACAGCTCCCCGCCCAGCAAACCAAATTAGGAATCAAATGTCTGCACCGTTATTCACATCTGTCTGAGCTCACGTCCTCCACCCAGTAGACCGGGACTCTGCTGCTTAACACACCCAGCATAGCCTAGTGCAGCAGAGCTTTACTGTCTGGTAAAAAATAGACTTCTTGATTAATTGTATACACTTTCACTGGCTGGCAGTGTCATGAAAAGCAGAGACAGTAAGAAATCTAAAGTTAAATAAATGTTTTTATAAATATTTTGCTCTTCTATGTGAAGATGAATGTAATTGTATTTAAATCTGTTACTGGAAATTTTGTTTGTTTCTTTTATTAAAAACAACATGTATATATTGTGGGAATAGGTCACTGTAGGTGTGCTGAGGCCCCTGCTCTACACCCTGTACACCCACGACCCACTGTAAAAGAAAAATACCCACATCTCTTTGATTAAATTCACAAGACAATTATCTCAAAAAAAGGTTTCTATCAGTGTTGCTATTGACACCGGCCACATCAAAATATTTGTCAAAGTTACAGCCTGAATCATCGCACTTGATGATTATTTGTATGTGTTGCCTAGCAGAGCACGACGAGCACCAGCAGCAGCAGCAGCGGCAGCGGAAGCAGCAGGAACCCCTGACAACCATATACTTATTTACTGAAAGTTGTAAGTTGAGTCATTTTCTGTCTGTTAAAAAAAGCTGTCAGAGAGAGAGAACTGCTATCATTCTTATGAGATTGCTTTCATTTGTTTAAATTTCTTACATTTCATTCCACCATAACAATGTGTTGCTGTTAGAGACTAGCACAACATGCTTGTGTGTGAAAAGCATAAGCTTTATTCTTGTGTATTTATTACTGAAATATGTATTTTAAAATAATTTACAAAATGTACAAATACCTGAACAGGACCTCACAAAATCAATATAAGATTAGATAAGACAAGACAAAATAAGATAAGATAAGATAAGAAAATCCTTTTTTGTCATTGTAACACATACAGTGAAATTTTAGAGTGACCTCCAGTCAGTACAGCAATAGAAATACACATAACATATGAAATAAGACCATATATAAAACTTACCTGCTAGAAAAACGAAATAAACAACAGACCTCTCAGGCTCCCCCTCACACAAACAGGCATATTATATTTTATCAGCATTGAGTGTGGTAACTGTTGTTTGGTAAAAACTATTCCTGAATCTAGTGGTCCTTGATTTGATTGCTCTGAACCATCTACCTGATGGCAGCAGTTCAAAGAGTGAACGCCCTGGATGTGAAGTGTCCTTAATGATGTTCTGGGCTTTTTTTGAGGCAGTGCCAACTGTGTAGTGCTTTCAGAGTGAGGAGAGGGTAGCTGACAATCTCCTGGGCCGTATTAATGACCCTCTGGAGCGTTTTCCTCTGAGCCTCTGTGCTGCTGCTGTACCATACACATATACAGTATGTAACGATGCGCTCAATGGAGCACCAACAGAAGGACACCAGCAGTCTCTGGGAGATGTTGTTCTTCCTGAGCACCCGTAGGAAGTACGGATCCTCTTCAATATGGACTCCCAGAAAGTGGAAGGCCGGCACCCTCTCCACACGGTCCCTGCTGATATACAGTGGCAAAATATCAGTTTTCTTCCTCCTGAAGTCAACAATGACCTCCGTAGTCTCTGAGATATTAAGTAGCAGATTGTTTTCTCTGCACCACACTATCAGCCTCTCCACCTCATCTCTGTAGGCAGTCTCATCCCCCCCAGAGATAAGCCCCACCACCGTGGTGTCATCAGCAAATTTTACAATGGCATTGCCATGGTGGGCGGGGGTGCAGTAGTGGGTGTACAGGGTGTAGAGCAGGGGGCTCAGCACACAGCCTTGTGGGGAACCAGTGCTGAGGCTGAGAGGCGTGGATGTGTGTGGGCCCACTCTCACTCTCTGGCTTTGTCTGGACAGGAAGCTCTTAATCCATATGCAGATGGTATATGGAATTCCCAGGTTTATTTAAATAAATAAATACTTTTGCATTGTTTGCTCATATGCATGTTTATGTGTCCTACTTTACCAGAAGGTGTCTCACTAAACCTGAAAACTGCAAAATGTTGACGAGGATCATAAACATGCTGTCATCCTTTATTTAAAAAAATTATCACTTTAGTCAGACTGGTCAAACTGTTTCAGTTTTTGTCTCATTTAATCTGAGATCAACCTATAGACTATCTGCCGATATTGGGTCAGACTGTGTAGAAGTTGATCTCATAGATCTGCTATGTTTTGCCGTGATATATTAAGTTTAACATGTTTAAATGTCCGCAGATGAAAGTTTTAGTAACTTACTCTTTGTTTGTAACATCGGTTTTTGTGACTTACTACCGCCAGCAGATGGCGCCAGATTAAACTTTAAAGCATGACGTGTTTGTTCTGCGACTTTTTTCTTTTTGGGAGCGTCACTTTTCAGAGACGCTGCTGTCTGTCTGGAGAAGGTAACATCATGGCGTCGGGAACAGGAGAGGCGGTCACTGGGCACGATGCAGAATTGGACGAGTTATTGGACAGTAAGGGATGACATTAAGTGTGTACATTCACCTTCATGTTACCAACATCCCTACGGTTTGTTCTGGTGTTGAAGAGTCAATTCAATTCAATGTTATTTGTAAAGCGCCAAATCACAACAAAAGTCGTCTCAGGACACTTTATAAAGTAAAGTCTAGATTTTACTATTATTAATATTATAGAGGAAACCCCAACAAATCCCTCTTGAGCAAACACTTGGAGACAGTGGGGAGTTAAAACGGCTGTTATGTGGCCCCCCCCCCCTCTTTTTCTCAGTGTTACGGGTTTAGCTTGTGTGTTCGGTGGGACCTCCCGCTTAAGTCCAGTTGTCAAAGTAGCTTAAAGTTATGCCCCTGACAGGCAAACCAGATGATGATGCTGTTCACCAACATAAACAAAGTCATTGCAGGTGACGTTGTTAATGTAATGTAGCAGTGATCCAGATTCATCGAGCGGCTCTCACACATTGGATTTTATTTTTATCGAAAGACAATTGACGTTAGCACGGCGGCGCCTCAGCTGCTAGTGACAGTGACTGTGTACTCTTTAATGTGCAGAATTCCTCTCTAGTCTAGTTATTGTACTACTGTAAATATGTTATTGTGACTCTACTCGACACTTTCCACTTTTAAGTGCACCCACCTTTCTAATAAAGTGTGAGACAGCCCTGAAGTTAATTTTACAGCCATAACTCCTACAGTTTGTAGTTTCAGTTGAAAATTTTGGTTATTATTGAAGCTGTTAAATTGTATTGAGAAGTAATGAAAATATTTTGTCCACCCCATTTATACCAATGAGAGCTGACTAAATATTGCACCTGTCAGTATAACACAGTCCAGTTTAACAGCACTGCAAACTAGAGCCTCCACAATAACCATAAGTCGAATCAGTACTTAGTTATAACTTTCATGAATGTCAGCAGGATGTTAGTGCTGTTATATTAGACTGCCTTTGTTTTAACCATATTTGCACATGCTGTGTGTGTTAAGAGACAAGAATAACTAGATAATCTTCTCACATTTGGGTGAATGACTCCATTATTAAAATTGTAGTGACTGACATGGTTCTAAAGTTGTCTCTTTCTTTCAGGTGCACTGGATGACTTTGACAAGACATCGGCCCCTCCAGCTCCTGAACCTGCAGCTGCTTCTTCCTCAGCCAGCAGCGGTGCAGACAAGGTCTATATGTGCAAAAACAAGACAATCACAACCCCACTTTTCTTCTATTGTGTATTCTCTTTTAACTTTATTTTAGCATGAGGTAAATCTTAACCTAGAGAAACTATTTTGTATAGCTAACTATAAATTTTGCTTTTCCAAGAAGTTACTGTAAAGGAAAATGTTTTTCAGAATCAGCTTCTTGTGTTTTATTTGTTTTTGTTTTTTTAAGTTTGTTTTTTTAGAGGTTTGAGTTTGGGTAAAAATGTTCATGCCTAGATCAGTTAAAGAAGAGTTATTACAAGTTTCTATTTCCAACTCAACTAATCACCATATTTGTGGTTGTCTGTTATTTGATCTCAACTCTGTTGGGTTCTTCTCCCCCATTTCTTTGTTTTACAGCCGTTGAACCTTTTCTGCTTCCACATGTTTCAGTCAGCTGGTTGTCGGTTGTGTTACCTCCAAAGCTTTAAAGGTTCAGTCCTACAAATCTGCCCAGAAATGATTCCTTATTATTCAGAACATGTCTGGCAGGGTTAAGGTTACATTTTAAGCTTTAGAGTTTGTGTTCCTGTGATGACAGAAGGGGTTACTGAGTACTGAGAAGCCGCAGGTTAGATACAGTTTAACACCCTTTCCACCTGCAAATCTCTAGCAACTGCTTATGTGTTTTCTGTTGACCTGTGTAGCCACCCCTCCTTGAGGACTGCAAGCTTTTTGAGACTCTCTTTGAGGGGGAAATGGCTGCTCAAGCCAAGGATGAGTGGGAGAAGGCCATGACTGAGCTGGCCCAGGAGGAGCCGGAATTACTGCAGCACTTCCAGAAACTATCGGAGGCTGCAGGCAAAGTTGGTAAGATCTATACTTTTTATTGTTTATGTTTGTTATAATGTTTCTTCAGCTGAATCTGTCTGTGTGTACTCTGTATAGGCACTGACACTGCCTCACAGCAAGAATTTACGTCCTGTCTTAAAGAAACCCTGCGGGGCTTGGCCAAAAATACAGACAACCTGCAGGTGGGTCAAATCACAATTGATTTCAAAGTGCTTGACACTAATTTAAAATCATTTACTGATTGGATATTGTTTACCAACAGTCCACAGGACTACCTGGAGATGATCTTGTCAAGGCTCTAGAAGGGTTGGGATTAGATGAGGGTGGTGAGGCAGGCAGTGATGATGGAAACATCCTCCCCATCATGCAGTCCATCATGCAGAATCTGCTCTCTAAGGAAGTGCTTTACCCGTCTCTCAAAGAGATCACTGTCAAGGTATGGCTCTTTTTTTAATGGGAGTTGCCATACTTTTTAGTGTCCATTTGGGTGGTTTTAATAATTGTCACCCACCCTCACAGTACCCAGAGTGGTTGGATGCCAACAAGCCCAGCCTTAGCCCAGAAGACTACAAGCGGTATGAACATCAGTCCGAGATCATGGGAGAGATCTGTAAGCAGTTTGAGAAGGAGGAAGAGGGGGCAGGGAATAAAGAGAGCACTTTTGAGAGCATCATGGACCTGATGCAGCAGGTAAACTTAACTTTGAATCAAAGAGAGAAAAATAAAGTTCTTACATTAAATAGCTTATATTATATTAAATAGCTATTGCTAGCAGGGGAGCCACATTACAATGGTCATGTATAGTATTGCTTATAAGCTGTTGCACTGATCTAACCTCAACCAGAATAGATTTTGGTTTGTTAATAATGAAACTCATCACAGATTATAATGCTTTCATTTACAGCTGCAAGACCTTGGTCAGCCACCTAAAGAGTTAGCAGGTGATGCGGTAAGTTGCATATATGTCTGAGTACTTGATTCTTGGGATAACTACACACAGGATCCACAAAGTACAGAATATATGCATTTGTCATGTACCCATCTCGAAGTTGCTGAGTTCCTATATTCCTTACTAACCAGTCATGAATGTCTGTTTTCAGCTAATCCAACAAATTGACCTGACAAAGTTACTAAATCATGTTGATAAAGAAATCTTTTTCTTTAATCCAATACCACCATTATACCATCTTTCTCAGTAATAAACACATTGTCCCCAGTGGCCCAGAGATTAAAGGAAGTGGTTTATATATTGTACTATATGGTTTTGTCATTTTGCCCAGTCCTTGCTTAGACATGACAGTATTTTTCCCCTTTCATCTTCCCCTCCAGCCTCCTGGTTTTAACTTTGACATGGAGTCCCTCAATCTCCCTGGTGGCCCTGGGGCTGGCGCGGCAGAGCAGTGTTCTATCATGTGAGGAGGTAGTGCTGTCACCCATCAGGAGCACTGGAGCTGGGAGGTCACTCTGTGTGCATCAGCAATAATGAGGAAGTGAGAAACGGGTGACAAGTGTGTGAAGCAAAGATCAGCCAGGAGTGTGGCCGTCATTGCTGTTCTCCCTCAAGCAGACAGTGTGCTGATGGAGGGAAACACAAAACCCAACGTGAACACACACTCAATCACACTCTTCTGTGTAAACCCACTGGACGCACAACTGAGAACATTTAACATCTCTGCATTACTTTTCTGTTGCCACTTGGCCTTTGGTTTAGTTTTAACAGCATTCCTTTAAAAACATGCCACTGCCGTTTTCCGTTTTCTGTTTTCCTACCGTTCAGCCTCATGGTAACATCTACCAAACTACTTCATGGGTATAAACGGTGCCTTTGCAAAATGTCTTCAAGTCATGATTTTAGGTCTCAGAATAGAGTGAAGATTGTGCATCATTCAACTAAGCACTTCAGATTATAGTTGTAAAGTAGTATGATCACCCCAGGTTTACACCAAGTTAGTGATTGTTTTTGGTGATTCATTAAACTTACAATTACATTTTGATCTGTGTGCAGGCTGTACAGGGTTTGACTTTGTCTTAAAAATGTATTAATGTGTAAAGGAAGTGTAAAAAGTGAGTGTACATTTGCTAATTATTTAAATAATTAAAAGACTAGAGAAGATTGAACACCTCATGAGAAGTTCCCAGCACCTACTCTAATTCAGCCAGTTAACTTAACAAGACCCATTCCTGAGTGTTATACCCCTGTCCCTGGAATTGATTTGAATGAGGTGATGATTCCCCAATGCTTTTACTGTGTAGTGTTAGTGTGCAAAGTACTTCCGTGTGATTCCCAGTATTTTTAATGTGCAGAGTGATGTTTTCTTTAGTATGGTGTCCCTATTAGGAAAGACAAACACTTGACTAGTGTTTACTGCCTACTAGCACCTGATAACCTAATGAAAAGTACGTTATGTTCTTTCTATAAAAAGTGACAGCAGAATGGTAAACCTCATTGTTTCAAAAGTGGAGGAAAAAACATGTTTATATTTCATGCAGATGCGCTTTTTGGCTAGGAAACCATCAGCCTGATGTTAGTACATTTTAGGTGTAGTTGGTGGGTGTGTTTACTCCAGCGGCCACTGTTTGCCAGCTGCTATTTCTGCTGGACAAAAGTATACCACTGTCAATGCAGAGGGAAGTCTAGAAATCACACAACAACCAGTAACTATAATAAAGGGGCACTGCTGTGAAAGGATCCAGTTGACCTTGTACTGCAAAGAGATCAAATTTACATCCAATACACACCTGAGGAGGTACATAAAGGGTTTCATCGTGAGTGGAGCGGTAACAAATGCAGCCTGTTATTTGACACTACATTGTTTTGTAAATATATTAAATAAAATGATATATTGCAAATTAATTTTGGTTGTAGGTTATTACTAAGCATTGCTTTTATATTACTAGTGGCAAGTGGCTGAATATAAGAAAGTACATTTTTTCAGATTTATTATAACATTTTTAAATTATGTACTTATGCAATGTATTCAGTAAGTGTATGCACTTATAGGTACTTGGGTTTTTAGTGAAATAATCCTCTCTATGCTGTTTTATTCTTCAGTTTCACTACATTTCAGGCAAAATATTGTACCTGATGAATGCCACAAGTTGAAACGCATAGCTCTGACAAAGTTTTCATTTTTATTTTTTCCAATTACAAATGTTGTTGGAGTTTTGATCTTTTTGGTGTAAGTGAAGGTGTGCCTGAAATCCTGTCTCTACTTTTAAGATATTGAACAAATTGAGGCTTTAAAATTAACAAAATGTCAGACATAAAACATTATCCAATGATCTATGTTATGTGCTATCGATGAGCCTACAGTGTAACTGTGTTAGCAGATCTTTATTGATACATAGCTAAGAGGAACAATTAGTCACATAAACCTTGTCACATTTTGCGTATATTTATGTCTGATTGGTTCAGACTGTGTAGAAGTTGATCTTATAGATCAGTTATGACAATATGTCGTCAGCAGAGGGCTTGGTAGTGCAATTTTATGTGTTGTATTTCTATCTCCCGTCGCCGTGGAGCTTTCTGCGTCCACGTTTCACTTCACAACTTTATTGTTCACAACCGGAAGACAGATCGAGCTACGTGTCAGGAAAAAGAAGAATCTCCTAAATGGGCGAAGGCGATTAGGTCGTCTGAATCAACCTGTGTGGAATATTTTGTTTACTTTTATTCTTGGTGTTGAATTGCATCTTATCACAGCAGTAAAATTACAACGTGTATAAACGTCTTTGACAATGTTAACCAAGTTTGAAACGAAGTCGGCCCGCGTTAAAGGTAAGAGTTTGCCAGCTGTAGTTAGCGTAGGAGCTAACGTTAGCTAGCTGACTTTATCTGGCTCAGCTATTTATCCTTTGTTGCGCTGTTAATGAATACATTCACTGTATTCATTGCATTTATTATTTTAATTAATTTATGTCATGTATTGTGATCAAATTTAGTGATGCTGATTGGACACCACCTCCCTGTCTAAGCTAGCTAACGTCAACGTAACAAACGCCACCATTAACGTAATACAGTAAACCTGGCCACTTGCTGTGTTTTCCTTTGTTGATATACAGTACTGTAAACGGATCTTTGCAAATGATAATATATTGTTGCTCTACTGTCTTACTTTTCAGGCCTGAGTTTCCATCCCAAAAGACCATGGGTTCTTGCAAGTTTGCACAACGGAGTAATCCAGTTATGGGACTATCGGATGTGCACACTGATTGACAAGTTTGACGAGCATGATGGTAAGACAGTGGTGTGACTTATGTGGTTCATAACCACATAAGCTTATGTGGTTCATAATCACATAACCAGGAAATTGCAAACAGTGCCGTTACGTTTTTTGCGACTGTATTATTTGTACTTTCACATAGTGTTCTTGATCGATACGTGATATAATTGGTGCGTCTTCACCCACAGGCAGCGGCGGTTTTTGGAATGGGCGAACGGGGCAGCCACCCGGCGCGGCGTTTTTTCATGACACGTGGGGGGCGGCACATGCACTTGGAAAGAAAATAATCTGCGCCGCTAAGCGGTTTTCTATTATCTATCATATGTGGCGCCCCTGCTTGATGAGAAGGTGCCGTGCACAGAAGCAGTTTTTTGCCGAAGGAGAGAATAGAGAGAAGTGAGGAAAGAAACGAAGGGGTCCTTGTGTTTGGCTTATGTTCGTGTTATGCACGTTATACATGCTTGTCACACTGATAAAAGGTAATGCAAAAGAAAGTCTGTTGGTGTTTGTGTCTGTGATTTGGCTAGGTGCTAGCACCCCGCTAGCTAGATTAGCTGCTCAGTATAGTTGTAGGTTAGACTACCTTCTCCCCCACCATGCGAGGCCGTTACATTTGGTGTCAGAAGTAGGAGATAGTTGGTTCGGCTGAACAACACCATGGAGAGAAGCATGGCTGAGCTGGAGTGAGAGATTGAGGAAAACACCCTCCAGCTAGAGTGGCTGAGGAGGAGAACGCGCCGTGGGGAGGAGGCTGACCCTCAGCCTGATGGCGCCAGCGCTCCACTATGCACCCCTCGCCCAGGCCAACTGTCAAACTGCCCAGGTATGGAGGACTGACTCCCTTAGAGCCCTACCTGGCGCAACTATACCTGGCGGCTTGCCATGGAGGATGGAGCCAGGAGGAGGCAGCAGTCCGGCTGGCGCTTGCCTTAGAGGGGGACGCGCTGCAGGTCCTCCTCGATCTGTCCCCAGAGGAACGAACGGAGCTGCCCAGCTGCCCTCGACTGCTGCTTCGGCCAAAGAGTCTTGGCCGAGCGGAGCAGGGAGGAGTTGGCTGGCAGACGCTGGTAAGAGGGGGAGAGCCTGGGGGGCTTTTGCTGCCGACCTGCGGCTCCACGTCAGGTGGGGTTACGCCAGTTTCCCAGCGATGCCGAGGGAGAAACTGAGCCTCCATGCCTTTCTGCAGGGCCTCGCTCCGGAGCAACTCCACCAGCACGTCGGCACCTTGCGACATGAACGAGGCGCTGAAAGAAGCGGAGCGAGCCGAAGAGGTACTGGGTCCACGGCCAGCGCGAGTGTTGCCCCCGCATCCATGCATCCGGACAGCGGAGCTGGGAGGAGAGGCAGCTGGGCTGGAAGGGCCAAAGACTAGCCAGGCCCAGTTGGCAGAAGAGCGCCAGCAGAGGCCGACACCGGACCACTGCTTCTGCTGTGGTTTGCACCTGACCACACAGGAGAAGGAGAGGCTGTTAAATCTGCTGGGGGAGTTTGTGGGCATTTTCACAGCGAAGGAGGAAGACTGTACCAGCACAGGCCTGGTGCAGCACCACTTTGACACGGGAGATGCCACTCCTATCCGCATGCGCCCCCACAGACTTCCCCTAGCCAAACGCCAAGCTGCTGAAGGACTGATTGAAGAGATGGCAGCTAATGGCGTTATTAAGCCCTCTGACAGCCCCTGGGCCGCCCCGGTGGTTATGATGCGGAAGAAGAGCGAGGGATGGCGCCCTTGTGTGAACTATAGGTGTCTCAACGCCGTCACCCACAAATACTCGTACCCGCTGCCCCGCATCGATGACGCTCTGAACTATGTGGCGGGGTCCAGTTGGTTTAGCTTATTGGACATGCGCAGTGGGTACTGGCAGGTGGAACTGGCACCAGAGGCCCGCCCCAAAACTCCATTCTTTATTGGACAAGGGCTGTGGCAGTTTCGGGTGATGCCCTTTGGCCTCTGCAATGTCCTGGCCACCTTCGAGAGACTGATGGAGCAGGTCCTAAAAGACATACCCCGTACCCGCTGCCTGGTGTATTTAGATGACCTGCTAGTCCACGCAAAGAGCTTCACGCAGGCCCTTGACAACCTGTGCGAGGTCCTGACCACCATCCAGGGTGCTGGGCTCCGGTCCAGTTGGTTTAGCTTATTGGACATGCGGAGCTTCACGCAGGCCCTTGACAACCTGTGCGAGGTCCTGACCACCATCCAGGGTGCTGGGCTCCGTTTAAACCCGGCAAAGTGTCACCTGCTCACTCGGCAGACACAGTTCCTGGGACACGTGGTCAGCCAGGGAGGTGTGGCCACTGACCCAGAGAAGGTGGTCGCAGTGAGGGACTGGCCCTCACCAAGAAACGTGGCCGAGCTGCGCAGCTTCCTGGGCCTGGCGTCCTACTACCGGCGGTTCGTCAGGGGGTTTGCCACAGTGGTGGCTCCCCTCCACCAGTTGACAAACAAGAGTAGGAGGTTCGAGTGGGACGAGGGCTGCACCACTGCCTTCCGCCAGTTCAAGGCGATGCTGGTGGAAGCCCCTGTCCTGGCCTACCCCGACCCCCAGCGGCCCTTCATCATGGACACTGATGCCAGACTTTGAGAGCCAGCATCACCTAGGTCGGCAGCACATCGACCCTGACGCTCTTTCTCGTCGCCCCTACGTGGCTGACGATTGTTCAGTTCCTGGGACACGTGGTCAGCCAGGGAGGTGTGGCCACTGACCCAGAGAAGGTGGGACTGGCCCTCACCAGGGGGTTTGCCACAGTGGTGGCCCCCCTCCACCAGTTGACGAACAAGGGTAGGAGGTTCAAGTGGGATGAGGGCTGCACCACTGCCTTCCACCAGCTCACGGCAGCGCTGGTGGAAGATGTATGCACAGTGGGGCAGCCTGGAGCTCCATGACGGCCTCCTCTACAGACGGTGGCAGGCCCCGGGCCAAGGGGTTGACCACCTGCAGCTGCTGGTTCCCCCCGCACTCTGATCGGAGTCCTACGCTGGACTACTTCATGAAGTGGCCGGAGGTATACGCGGTGCCGGATCAGAGTGTGGCCACCTCTGCTCAGTGTCTAGTAGACAATGTTTGCCCGGTTCGGGGTCCCAGAAGAGCTGCACAGTGACCAGGGGTGAAACTTCGAGAGCCAGCTGTTCAGCGAGGTGTGCCAGCGACTGGGGGTAAAGAAGACGAGGACTGCCCCTCTGCATCCCCAGAGCGACGGCCTCGTTGAACGATTCAACCGCACCCTGGCTACTCAGCTCGCGACCCTCACCAGCCCACTGCTCAGTCTAGTTGTAGGTTAGACTAGCTTCTCCCCCACCACGTGAGGCCGTTACAGTATTATAAACACAGACCTATAATTTGCATGTTTTAGTTTTTTCCAAATTGTGTGAAATGGCTAATAAAAATAGGTAATACAGGGTGAATTGGTTTAGTCTTGATTCTGGTCGTGAGTGGCAGTGTTGGGGGATGGGAAATCTGTTGATTGTCGAGTGCAAAACAAACAAACAAACAAAAAAAAAAAACAGAGCGATGGAGAGAAAAAGGTCAAAGCTGTCAGGTGCCCAATTTAGGAAAAAGAGAAAAGAAGAGGAGAAACGAGCAAAGGATAAAGGTATGCATCTACGTTCTGTATGATTACGATATCCATGTCATCAATGAAGGGCTAATGTCAATTTATATATATATATATATGTATAACGTCAACTCTTACGTTTGTTAGCCTTCTTGCTATGATGCTTGCTATGCTTATACAACAATAATTCGGTCTGTACTCGACACAAGATCTAATTTCACCAGAAAATTGTGCTTTGCAACAAAATAAAACTTTTATATTATTGTTGTTCCCTGCTCTTGTTATATTCTGATTGTACATATTTTTGACTTTTTTTTGTATACAGAGTATACTGTTCTGTTGAAGGATTTGTGCAATTGAGAAAGAAGTTTGTCTTACACTTACATTGTTACAGTATTGTTACAGCTCAGAGGGGGGTCTCGCCCGGGGAGTAATTCATTGTAGAACCACCACTGCCCACAGGTCCTGTCAGAGGAATTGATTTCCACAAACAGCAGCCCCTGTTTGTCTCCGGAGGAGATGATTACAAAATCAAGGTGAGACTGCTGTTGCTACAAAAGATTTTTTGAAGCAGTGCACTTTGATCAAATAAGATAATTTTTGTAAAGCTATTAATTGCCAAAAATCTTGTATGGGTCTTTCTTGATGTTATTTGCACTGATACACATATCTCAGCAAAGGATCTACTTGAGACTCCTGTCAGGGACTCCAGTGAAGAATCAGGGAAAGAATTTGATTTTATATGTCACAGTGGGTTACATTTCAAATCTGTAGATAGTGTGTTGACTGAAAATAATATACCTACCTATCTATACTGTAATCACTGAAGGTTTGAAACAAGTTTACTAAATTAGTTTACTTAATAGCTAAATTGTCAAATATGCATCTTCAGTTAGTACCACTAGGACTGTTTAGACAAATAAAACTGACAAGCTGGTAATAATGCCCATTATGTTAAATAAACAGAATAAATGTCTGTAAAGTACTAAAAAACTAGGCTAAAGGTTGGTTTGCATTAAAGCCTGGATTCTTCAGATGGTAAGTACCAAGATTAGTGATGATTTACAGTTATGCTATTCACTCACACAAGCATCTGCACACACTCTGGAGCAGCTATCACTGTGTCAAGGACTATGTACGTGCTGAGCAAACAATCCCAATCTGACCAGGTGTGGAACTACAAACTGAGACGCTGCCTCTTCACCCTCCTCGGACACCTTGATTACATCAGAACCACCTTCTTTCACCATGTGAGTTTTTACTGATTTCATAATACAGAGTGCCAAAAACAGAGAATTTTCAGCCAAAAACAAATCTTAAATGAATGAACCCACTTCTCTTTCTGTAGGAGTACCCTTGGATTCTGAGTGCCTCAGATGACCAGACTATTCGCATCTGGAACTGGCAGTCCAGGACCTGCGTCTGGTAAGTCACTTTGTAAATTGCACAGTTAAAATGAAAAATATTAGGGTGACCTGTCTTCTATGATTTCTGAGTATACTGTGTCTTCCTTCTCACCCACAGTGTGTTGACTGGCCATAATCACTATGTGATGTGTGCGCAGTTCCATCCATCTGAAGACCTGGTGGTGTCAGCCAGTCTGGACCAGACTGTGCGAGTTTGGGATATTTCTGGTGAGGGCCTGGGGTTGGTGGACCAGAGGACAGCGGGCTGGGTTGTGGGAGGGGTGGGGGCCAGCGTGGTACGGAGGAAGAGAAAGAAGCAGGAACAGGATGAACGTCCTGAATCTCCTCTTCTTTCTCTGCTACTTGTAGAGGACAAATCTCTGTGGGCTCTTTGCAGAAACACTTCTCCCTCCAGACCAGACGGAGACAGAAAAGTAAATTGTCAGAAAATATTTGTAGTGTGGTACAGCATTCTCAATGGCGAAGGGTTTACAGAGAACAAAGGTGTAAAATATAGTTTAAAAAAAGGCATAAGTAGGAGATGGGAGAGGTGTTTCTGTCTCTGCATGCTCTTGTTGGTGTTTCTTGCCTCCTGTACCTTTTCCATTCATCTGCTTGTCTTCTCACTAACTTAATAATTTGTTGGCACACATCACTTTCTTACATAAGGACATGCAACTGTAACTGTCTCCTGCTCTGGGGATTTATTTGCTTGTATGTTTTCCTAAGACTGTGCATGATTGCATCTATCCAGTGAACTCTTAGCTGTCATGACATCACTGCAGTGTGTGTTGTTTTCATACCTAACCCCCCGTGTTACATGCACAACCTCCAATTAGCTTTAAAGGAAGAGTCACTTTGCACTTACACTTGCATTATGGGAAGCCATGCTGCTTTCCATACAGTTCTTCTACTATTTCTTTGCATTAAGAAAAAGAGCAGTAACTACTAACTGGTTTGAAAGTATATCTTTTACACACTTAAACCTTTTCAACATTGATATTAAAAATATTCTTATACTGACCCTGGCATGACATTTACATGGTTGGCTCTGCTACTCAAAATATAACATGAAGCAACACATTCTTTATATTTCTTACAGCCAGAGTCACCACATTGCTTATCTTTATTCCTAACCCTTAACTGTGACATGTCAGACTCTGTTAACTCTGCATGTGATTGAACATTCTGACAGAAACATGCACGAGCCTCTAAAAAACCAAACTCTAAAGCACATACTCCAATGCCCCATCAGAGCACGTCTTTACAACATTGGCCACCAGCTACCTCATTCCCATCAGCCAGTCCATCCGTGCTCCCTGTGTCCTCTATATCCCATGCTCCCACTGGAAACATTCACACCTGCACATGGGTTCCTAGTGCCATTTCTTCTCCCCTATGTCATCTCTCCGTGCTGCTGAGCTGTCTGTTCACCACATCATTTTAATGGGCAGGAATCATGAATGCAAGCTCTGTTTTCTGTCTTTTTTTTTTTCTTGATCTCATTTGAGTCTGAGGGGTAATCAGTAATCTGGCTAAGCTGCCAAATCAGATCATGAGTAAATGTGATTTTCATCCGCTTGTCAGTGATTCACTAACCCAATCAGTAGCTCCACTACAGCCATGATTGTTTCCAGACTCAAGATGGCGGGTAATGAGAGAGCAGACGTTGTGTTGGTGTGTTTCAGCCCTGTGTGTGTTCAGTAGTCCAGCAGTTCACCTTCCTTATATTTCCTCTTTTCTGATGATGTTACTTCGTTTGATTATTTTAGTAATTTGTATCTTATATCTCATGTTTTTTTTCTTCTGCTCCTGTACTGCGGTTATGCCCTATTTAATATGAATACGGCTCCCCCCGTGCACGCCGTGCTCTGAATGTTGGGTTCCAGGTCTGAGGAAGAAGAACCTGTCTCCAGGTGCTGTTGAGACGGAGGCGCGCGGCATCTCCGGTGTCGACTTGTTTGGTGCCTCAGATGCTGTTGTCAAACATGTCCTTGAGGTAAGCAGCAACTTTCTTGTGTATGTTTTAGTTAGTTTGTAGGGCAGGTAGTGTTTCAGTGTCCAGTCAGCCTTCAGTTCGAGGTCTCGGTGCTTGATTTTTGATGGATTTGTGTGACCTGATGGTGTGTATTCATTTCCAGGGTCACGACCGGGGTGTCAACTGGGCCGCCTTCCACCCCAGCATGCCTCTTATTGTATCTGGAGCTGATGACAGGCAGGTCAAGATCTGGAGAATGAACGGTGAGGGGGACACTCAGGTCTCAGAATACACTAGTTAATGTCCACAGCAACACTTGCAGTGTACTTGCAGTGTTTGGAGCAACTTTAATGTGAAGACCAACATGCTTTTGTCAGGGTCTGCTAAAAGCACATGAAACAAAAATTTAAGAACAGAAACATATGTGTAAGATACAGTATAATCAAATGTATAATGTAGACAAGAAAAACTATAAAGTGCACAAATGGGGCCCAAAAGTAGAAAAACAAAGGGCCCCCACTATAGAAACTCATTAAACCAGAAGCTCTAACATTAACTACAGAGTAAAGGCAAGTGTCCATCATCAATCTGGATGTTGATTGATATGCTTTGCACCCAAGGTTGCCCATTAGTAATGACAGTGTATAAAAGCAAATGCATATATTGCTCTTCAAATGCATCTGTTTGTTTTTCATCCAAGTGTAGTGACTGCTTGATAACGTCATTCATGTAGTTACTACTGGATAACGCTGTAACATGAAAGTGTTCTTTTTGAAATGTGAAAACAATGTCGCCTGCGTTCATTTCTTGGTTATTCGATATTGTAACCTTTTATATTGCTATCCAAACAATTCAAACGCATTTGATTTCATACCCAGTGTTTACATTTCACTTTTTTTTTTTTTTTAATCTTTTTTGACGTATTGCTCTCCCTCTGATCAGACTCTAAGGCCTGGGAGTTGGATACCTGCCGTGGTCACTACAACAATGTGTCCTGTGCCGTCTTTCATCCACGCCAGGAGCTCATCCTGTCCAACTCTGAGGACAAGAGCATCCGTGTGTGGGATATGTCCAAGAGAACTGGCGTGCAGACCTTCCGCCGGGACCACGATCGCTTCTGGGTGTTGGGGGCTCACCCAAACCTCAACCTGTTTGCTGCTGGTGAGTGGTGACGCAGGTCTGATCTACACACATTTAACAAAATCATAACCTTGTCATTTTACAGTTCACAGTATCATTTTTTTTGTCTTTAAGTATGAGAAAAAAAATCATCAAATTGTTGTGCCTCAAACAACAAGGAAAAACCACTTTATCAGAGTAAAAACAGTTGTTCCTACTGAAAACATGATCTCTGGGTTTCAGTGTCTTCAGTATTTTCAGTATTTGTATTTGACTGGTAGTACAGAAAGACTGTTCAGCAGCAGATGAGTAGCAGATATGTAACCTTTCTAAAACAAAAATTACACTATGTATATGTGACTATTTCACTAAATGTCGGTCTGTCCTCCAGGTCATGATAGTGGCATGATTGTGTTCAAGCTGGAGCGTGAGCGTCCAGCATATGCTGTGCACGGGAACATGCTGTACTACGTCAAGGACCGTTTCCTCCGCCAGCTGGACTTCAACAGCAGCAAGGACACTGCTGTCATGCAGCTACGCAGGTAGGTACTTTTTAGTGGTTGTGAAAGGTGCTGCAACAATCCCAGCTATTCTGAAAGTCCTAGGAGTCTAAAATGTTGTTTTATCTTCTATCTTGTCCTAGTGGGTCTAAGTTCCCAGTGTTCAGCATGTCTTACAACCCTGCTGAGAATGCTGTTCTGCTCTGCACTGTGAGAACCCTTAACTCATTTATCGTATATCACTTTCAGTACATACAGATCCTTAGTAGTTTTCTATTTGTGGTGTAATGCTGTTTATCTCCTGCAGAGGGCGACCAACCTGGAGAACAGCACCTATGACCTGTACTCTATTCCCAAAGAGAGTGACTCTCAGAACCCTGATGGTAACAAAACACCTCACTGAAACTGAGCTTTTCCTGCTTCATCCTGTGTATCCTATTGTCGTTTTGTGTAGTTAAATGTCACGCCTTACTTTCTATTGTATCATTGCTAATACTTTGTAACACTGTAAGTTGTTGATGGGTACTGTACTTGGTGACTGAAGTAACACAGATTCTGTCCTTTCTCAGCACCGGAGGGGAAAAGATCTTCTGGTCTGACAGCAGTCTGGGTGGCAAGGAACAGATTCGCTGTCCTGGACCGAATGCACTCTGTAAGTCCATTAGCAGCTTCACAAAAAACAGAAATATAATTGAAAAAGTACCGTATTTTGCGCACCATAAGGCGCACCAGATTATAAGGCGCAATCTCAATTACGGGGTATATTTCTGTACTTAACCCATACATAAGGCGCACCGTATTATAAGGTGCATGCTAAAACGTAACGGAAGCAAAACAGTGAGTTTAGTTGAACTTTATTCTATTTAACAATAGTTAAACTTTATTCTATTTAACAATACACACATTATTTTTTTAATCAATCTTCTCCCACAAATCCATCAAAGTCCTCATCTTCTGTGTCTGAATTGAACAGCTGGGCAATTTCGCCATCAAACATGCCGGGTTCCCTCTCATCATTGTCGGAGTCAGTCTCGTTGCCAGGTGGCTGTTCAGCAATGATGCCGGCTTTCGCGAAAGCTCGGACAACAGTTAAAGCAGATA